>NW_026623338.1:91758-155583 GCF_030028575.1 Malurus melanocephalus | reverse complement strand
AAAAAAAAAAAAAAAAAAAAAACCCAACGACTGCTGAGACTTTAATAGCTAATGTTGGATTTTGAAACAAAATTGCCAGCCATGCTGTGCTCTTTCAGGCATTTGGTTTCCTGTTTAAAAATTATCTTGTATAAATAAGATCAACTTCTTTAATGTGTTTATGCCCTGAAGTACAAAGTGTTTTCAATGAGAATGATGAGCAAAATACATATGTGATCTGTGGGATGATTCTGCCTCCCATCCCTGCTTGGGGGTGGTCACATGGTGGTGTCACCTGTGTGTCACTGACCCTGTGCAAGCAGAAATCATGCTGGCTTATGCTTACAAAGGGACTGTACCACAATAAACACAAGTCACAGGGGAAGAACAGTTACTCTTCATCATAATTTTCCACATCTAAAAAACTATTCCTAAAGTTTGCCTGCCTGAGGCATTAGCTGCTACTCTGCCTTGTGTTTGTACTGTTCATGATGAACTGGTGCTGTACTCYCTGGCCTGTACTTGTTAAATGAATTGAAAATGCTAAAAATGAAGGCAGCCTTCCTCTGTGGCTTCCCTCTTTGTCCCSTCACAAAAGCTATGCAACATACATGGGTGTTCATTGCCTTCTTCCAGCTGATTATAGTTTGTGAATCTGCCAGGAAAGCTAATCCGGCCAAAGAAAGCCCGGGGTAGTGCACTTATGTGGAACTGATGGGCTACAATCAGCTTGGCAACAGTTCTGAGAGCATCACCCTTGACACAGTGATAGGCTTGAAGCCCCTGGTGCTGTTAATTCAGCTCAGGTGCAGTAAGGCAATTTAGTCCCCTCCTGTCTTAGAAGCCTTCTGTACCTAGGGAAGAGCAAGTACCAATCACATCAGTGAGACTAATAGGAAAAGTTTGCTGTAGTTGTTGTGGAGGTAGCTTGTGAGCCTGACCTGGCAGTGTCCAGTGGGAGTAGAACTGGATAAGAACTCTGCCAATAAGGCAGAGTCAGGCTCTAAAACCACTTGAAGTATAATTCTGTAAAGCCTGTAACTCTGCCAAATTAGCAGCTCTCCTATTATTTCTCTGACAAGTGGGGACTTCATGTATTCTCTTTACCCCTCCCCAGACTGTCTTTGAAGCTCTAACTGTGAAATACCTCTCAAAACATGTTCTTATTCTTTACAGAAGTCTGAGGGCTGTACTGAAAACCTCATTTTATCAGAAAGGAGCCCGGAGGATGAGAACTCTGCTGTGAGCCCAGAGAGCCAAGCACTAACCAGTGTTAGCCTGGAAGTAGAAAACAGCTCACCAGAGGAAAATGGTGTGATTCCTCAGCAGGGCACTGTCTCACACAGGGGCTGTGAGTGCCCCATGATGGTGGGGTCCAAGAGGGCTCCCGAGTCTTCATTGCCAGCAAAATGTGTCCAGAAATCTATTTTTCAGTGGAACAGCTCATCTAAAGTACCCCATGGGACTCCAGCAAATTGTAAGGTAAGGGTATGTATGGGAAATTATCCCTGTATTTGCTCTAATGCAACTATCATTTTAGTTGAGTTCTTAACTATTCCTTGAGCTTTCAGGCAAAGCAGTAGAGGAGACTTGGCCTTAAATATGTAGTAGGAAGTATGGGAAGTAAAAGCTTGGAAAAAAAAMCCCTTTAATCCCTCATTTCATTTACTCTGCCTCTTTCATCTCCCTGTCAATAGCTACTGGCAGAAGCTACTGTTTTACAATAGCAGCAAATATGTTGCCTGCTGCTTCACTTCAGAGCCAGTAGCGTATTTGTTTTTACCATGCAATTTTTCTTACTAAAGTACTTACAGGTCTGCTCTGAAATCTGTCCCACTCCTCTTATTGGTGTGTGTGCTGTAGAAGCACTCTGATTTACTGGAGTAATGGTCCAACTTTGTATTACAGGTGCGAAAAGCAAAGTGTCAGATAATTGTTAAAGATCTCTCTCCAAGGGGTAAGTATCCCATAAGTTGGCAGTACTTGGAATTTAGGGTTTTTTTTCCTGTTGACTTTACTTAAGGAATGGTATAAAGAGGCTAATGAATACTCCTTACAGCTATAAGAATCCCAGTTTAATGTAAATTATACTGAAACAGGATTATTGCTGCRTTACAGAAAAGCTGTAATCCCTCCTCTACTTTAGAGCATAATTTTTCTGCCTGGGAGTATAGACGAATCATGATTTTAAGAATAAGAAGGGTACAATTTTTTTAAAAAAATATTTCAAAGCAGGTCTGCATTGCAGCAGTGTACTCTGCTTTACTGAGTGAGGTGTAGGCCAGAACAGGAGATATTTCTGTTGAAGACCATGCCAAACCTCCACACATCTGCCTGTAGCCAGCAAATCGTTGCGCTGGATGTCCAAGCCATGGGTTTTGCTTGTGGTGGTCTTGATGTGGCAAACCTCTGCCAGCAGATTAGTGAAATGGTTCAAACCTTGTGCTAAGTAGCCCTGTCAAGGGAATGTGCCAGCCAATGAAGCCTTTCTCAAAACCACCTTTACTGGATGGTGTCTTGTCTTAGGAGACCACTTCTGAAACACATGCACAATACCTTTAGCTGCTTTCAAGACCGTTTAATAGAAAACCTACTTTGTCCGGTGGCTTCTTAGGTGCCAAACCCTGCCKTGCTGCTGCTCTTTGGTCTCTGCAGGTATTGGCTGAAAATTAAGGGGAAAGCATCTATGGGAGCTATGGAAAAAAAATCTTCCCTGTGTTTTAAAACGCAAGCTGATGTGTGTTTCTCCTTTCAGAACTGATGGATACCTTTGAGGCCTTTATAACGGGAGTACCACCAAAACAGTGGAAGCGGCTTATGAGAACTCATCTGCAGGAAAATGATATTGAAAAAACTATTTCTAGATTTCCTGATAATAGAGAAGAACAATCCTATCAGATGCTTCTCATGTGGAGAAACACATTGGGAGAGAAACAATGTATTATTAATTTACTGAATGAGCTGAGGCGTATAGATTCCAAGGCTTGTGACAATATATCAAACACTTTAAAAAGTAGAAACTTAATAAGTGAAGTAGAAGTTGCAGATTAATGTTTATGATGAACTGCAAAAATGCTCCTGTGTTTGTAAGCACAAACATGTGTTAACTTCCTTTAAATATGAATGTCAGGAACTGCTCATAGAAATGAGGGCATGGAGTTGATACTCCTCACCTCATGCAGAGAGCTGGAAGGGACTTAATGCCTTTGCTCGTTTACATGGATATTCCAGCTGTGACCTACTCCAAGGGCTTTTGAGTTATTAGGTATTAAACTCAGATGCTGGATACCCACTTGGGAGCCAGGARCTCATGCTTCCCTTTGTAAGTGGCAGTGCTGTGCTGCCCAACTGGGGTGGTGGGGACCGAGAGAGCACTGCTGTTTTTGAGAAGAGTATTGTGATACTTTGGATTCTGAGATGATTTTGCTTTGTATCTGACTGCTCAGCATCATTATGTTTGAAGCACAGCAATAAAAACCTGGTGGAGACGGAAGCAAGGGCCGATTCTGGGACTTTGTTCTGGCGGCGACAGCGTCCTTGGAGCTATTTAAGGAAAGGCGAGCGGCGGCACTGGGGCCTGGTCGGCACGGTGCTGCTGGGGCCTGGGCTGGCCGCGCTGCTCCGGGCTGTGCTGTGTGGGGCCGGGCGGTGTGTGACCGGGCCGGGCTGTGCTGTGTGGGGCCGGGCCGTGTGGGGCTGGGCCGTGCCTTTCCGTGTGGGGCCGGACCGTGCCGGGCTGTGCTGTGTGGGGCCGGGCGGTGCCGTGCCGGGCGGGGTTTGGCTGGGCTGTGCCGTGAGGGGCCGGGCGGTGCCGTGCCGGGCGGGGCTGTGTGGGGCCGTGCCCTGCCGGGCGGTGCCGTGCCGTGCCGTGCCAGGTTGAGCCGGGCGGCGCTGCCCCGTTGCCCGGGTGACGCGGCCCGTCGGAAGTAGCGTAGGGCGGGCGGGGCGAGGCTTCCGGACGCGCTGTTGCATCAGCTCGGGAGCGAGGGCAGGCGGMGGCAGCGGCAGCACCGGCACCGGGATGGCAGCAGCCGCCAGCGCCGAGCACGGTAGGTCGGCGAGCGGAGCCGCGGGCCCCCGGCGGGGCCGGGACAACGGGCGGCAGGGGTTGTCACGGCTCGGCGAGGATCGGGGTCGCGGCCCCGCCGCTGTCACGGCGTCAGGGCGGCGGTGGCGGCGGGGTCGCCTCCTCTGCGCGTCCCCTGGGCTCCGCCGCGTCCCCTGGGACTCGGGCGCCAAAGAGCCGCGGGCTGGGGGCGCGTCCCGCGGGATGCGGCTCGCCTTGTGCATCGCCGCCAGTGTAAAGGTTAATGTTGGCGTTTAGTGATTTGTGGAGAAAATTCGGAGCTCCTCGTTGCCCATGTTTAGGAACAGCTGTTCCCGAGCTCGGTGGGTGCCGGGAGATGTTGGKTGCGCTCGGTCCGTGCGCTGCTCGCCGCGCCGTCCGTGTTTTTCACCTGTCTCYGTGTCTCCCCTGCCGTGTTCCCAAACCATCGTTGTTCTCCATTGAATTCACGTCTGAACTTTTGGACTTTTACGGACATTTTCTGTGGTCTTGTTTTAATGAYGGGTTGTACTGCTTGCTTCCATATGGAAGGAGGGCTAGGGTAGCACTGTAATTTTTGATGCTACTGTAGCAAATGTAAGCTTGGAATACCAGTCATGCAAGTATGAAATACCATTATGGTATGTAAAGGGTTGGAAATTTCTGTCATTCCAGTTAAGGATTTGTAAATACGAAGATTTTTACCCCTTTTTTCTTTGTTACTGAGGGTTATTTTGCTTTTTGTTCATCACAAGTAATATTCCCACTAAAGTGAAACATTTCTTGTTGTCAAGGGATTGACTTTTGCAGCGATGTTTCCTCATATCTTAAAGGAGAAAAAAACACCAAAAGCTCAGTTCAGGTGCACTTTCAGAAACTCTTTAGTTGAGTTTGTTATTAAGCAAACAACATTTGTTTCGGTGGGGTTTTTTTAACTGAAATTGCAATTGTTATATTTAGTTTCAGTTCAGGAAAAGTGGAAGTGAAACTTTCAGGGCTCAACTGACTAGAGTYGACAAGCTCTTCCTTGGTGTGGGACACTCCAGTCTTAAAAATCCCTGCTTATCTAAAAGCCTCTTGCTCCTCATGTGTGAGTCTCGATAAGTTCTTGTCTCTTTGTCTATCTCTGTCTATACTGTGTCTGGCATTAGCTGGAATCCCTGCATTGTTTTGATTTTTCTGAAATGTTTATGGAAAAGGAGCATTCGTCTTGGTTGAGTGGATAGTTGGAATTCCTTTCAAAGTTACCAGAGTGGCCAGCCAGAATGATAAATGGCCAGTTCGGAGTTGTATTAATAATGAGACATGTTACATTTGGCTTTTCTGAGTTGTTTTAAATTTGTGAAATCTAAGTTGGAAGAMAAATTACATTTTAAAATGTTCAGAAATGGGTAAGATTACTTTTTTGAGAATGCCTCTGCAGAATTCCCAGAATATTTACGTTGTTMTTTAATTATGACTGACAAGGTTAGCAGGTTCAGGGAAGCCCAGGAAACATAATATTTCCCGAGGCAAAGTAAGTCCTTGGTTTTGTGTCAGCTAGCTTGCTGCCTTCTTTTTGGCTTTTCTGTATTTATTCTGCTGTCAACACCTTCAAGGAACACAGGTTTTCATTTTCGAGTTTATAAAAGTGAAAATTTTGCATGAAATTTGGTATTATAGGGGTTATGTGTCCTGATTAAACTTCAAGTTATTTTATGTGCAAATAAAATGTRGAAGCAGTCCTGTGCCTTTGAGCCTGTGTGTTGCTGCAATCTTTCAGACAAATTCCCTGGGTCCTTTAGTAGTCTCCAAAGCACTACATGCCTGGAAAGAAGAATGTGTGACAATTATATCACCCAAAGAGATTGTACAACAGCAGTTATTGTATGAGACCTGTATTAATTAATGTCTGCAGTGGAATTTCTTGAAAYGGCTTTTAAATGTTATGTTGTTAACATTAATTCTTCTGATTTTTCAAGGTTATTTTGCTGTCTCTTCAATACTTGTTCTCAGTGCTTGTTTCCTCTTGAGTGATGTGATTTGATATCTATGGATTGTTCCATTCACGAGTTACAATTCAGTGTTATGCAACAGCTCTGTAGTACTCCCATGTTTCTGGAGACTCTTCCTAATGCAGTCGAGTAGTAAAACGGTGGTTTTTTTGGGGGTGGAAAAAAGCAGCAGTCAGAGAGAAGGGCAATTTCTTAGCCTGTTTGCCTAAAGCAACAGGGAAAACAAGTCAGATCTATGCACATCCATTGGCCCTTCTTCCTCAATACTTTTGGAATCCATTGATTGGTATTAATTAACTAATTAATTTGACAGTGGGAAGCTGCCTCTTTTACCATTGGCAGACTGAGCAAAGACAGACTGGAGCTATACAAGAGGATACTGAAGTGTATGGGACAATGGGATGCAGCACTTGGGAGGTTCCAGGAAATATTTCACTGGGAGTGTTTGATAAATTGAAGGCATTGCAAAACGGAGGAGCTGAGGACGCAGAATAGAAATCAAAATATAAATCTACAGATGCTGTAGATTTATTATTCTTTTAGTAGTTATATCAATTAARTCAGAGCAGACTTTTACATAGATAGCCATCACTGATTCCTTTTGCTTGAAAAGAAGTGGCTCATTGCTACACTGCCTTCCAAAAGACAGTGTTACCATGGTCATTTGCTCAGTACAGCCTGAGCCTGTCCTAATGTGGGATGCTGGGAATGGAACAGTGAGCCTGCCAAACATTATAATTTCAAGTATTAATGTCCATGCCAAGATTGCTCAAAAAGAATTTGGTTGTTAAACTYATCAGGGCTGAGCTGGTACCAACATTCAYAGGCAGTGTTTGCCATCTTTCCTTRCCAAAATTAGCTTGTAAGAGTGCTGTCATATTTGTTGTATTTGTGTGTAAGTTTGGGCAACTTCCCTTTTAGATTGGTTTACTGATGTGGTTGGAAGGCACTTAYATTGTTTCAGATACTCTGACTTGCTTCCCATTAGCAGCCTGATGTGTAAACAATGATCATAATAATTATAATAATACCTCACAAATGGAGTGTTGCTTTTCCTTGCAAAAGATCTTTTCTTTGAGATATAGTTTTATTTCTACCCAGATCATTYTTGTAATACCTTTTCTTTTCCTGCCTTTTCCCTCATATGATTAATACATAAAAAAAATTCACATTCAAGGGAGATTTATGTCTTAGGTTTCCACAGTTAATGAACATAACTATTTCAAACTATTTYRTGTGAATAAACATGTGAAGTTCTGTGAYGATAAACATCAGTAAATATTTAGGAGCCTGAAAAGATTATATTAAGTAGAACTGTGTGAGCCGAAGCTGAATCCTATTCTGCTGGGTAAGGCAAGGCATAAGGTCAAGTTATGAACCATTATTTCCTTGGTACTCCTTACTTGTACTGAGCAATTACATGGATAGGTCTTGAGAAGGATTTATACTTCATATTAATCTCTCTTTGCTTTTAAATTTTAAATATTTTTAATGAGCTTCGATTTTTAAATTTTAAAAAAATCCTTGACCTTTTAATTAGTTCTCCTAATGTGGTACTATATCTAATTTATACCCAAAAGAGATGAACACAATTATCATTGGTATCTAGGTGCCACTTCTCTGTCATCCTGAGTTGCTGTTGGATATTTTAATAATTGATTTTCATATAGAAAATGAGCTACTCATAAAGTCTTAATTGATGATATTTGGAGCAACTTCTCAATTGTGCAGTCCCTYACATCCTCTCCTAGCCATCACTCCCTTATTTTCTTTCTCTCCTGCCTTTCCCAGAGTGCTGTTGTATGAGCACCTCCATGCTTTGGGAGCTCCTCCTGCAGGAGATGTTCATGCAGTGTGAGAAGTGACACTGCTGGCCGTGGTCTCTGTTGGGGTTTGGGAGCAGGGACAGGTGCTCTCCTACTGCCACTTTACTGCAGTGTCACCTTGACTTAAATTACCTTGCTGGCTGACTATCTTAACAGGATATTGCCTTAATGTTTATACAGTGCTTTGAACACAAAGGGAGCTACAAACATTGAATCATTGTAGGAAAATGTGAATGCTGGGTTTGCCTAAAGGAAGTGCTAGCCCAGTGCTGTAACCTCATAGTGCTTTGTACCCACTGACTTGAACAGGGCTTGCTCTTCATGTGAGCATCCAACTCACAGAGCTTTCCTGTGTATTCCTGCATTTGTCATGATGAGGCATAACTGAACCTGCTTTGCCTATATGCCAAAGAAATCTTGGAATTAAGAAATTCTGAGAGAGGAGCACTAGCCAATATCCTTTCTGTTCATTTGTGTAGATCTTACTCATTTWAAATATTATTCATGTGCCTGAGAASAGAAAGTGGCATGGGAGCAATATGGAAATATACAGCAACAACTGAAGTTTTGAGTTACCAGAGCAAGTAGGAGGAACTGARCATGGTGCTGGGAGCCTGTGAGCAGGCAACAGCCCTGCAAAGATGGAACTACATGCTCAAGTTGAGTAGACATATTCACAGCCTTTCCATAGTGTGTAAGATGAATCATATTTAAATATTTGCAGGATGAGTGTTTTAACAGCTTGGAAAAGAGTGACTGAATAGGTTTGCTCTACATAAAGGGTTTTTTTCCCTTTTCACTAGATCGTATTTCTTCATGAAAAAGACCTGTCTTGTCTTTTTTTAATGACATCTTTGAAAGAATGTCATTAAAAACTTATGGCAGCGTGATCATATTCCTATTAATAGGAAATACATAGTTATTCGGTAGCTTGTATTAAACATAATTTTCTCAAATTTCTTACCAGTTGCCAGAGCTAATTTACAGGGGGAGATGTATATTGTAAGGATATATTTTGGCCATGGGATCTCCTTCTTTTAATGCTGACCAAATGTCCTGTGCCTCTCTTTRCAGCTTCCAGCTACAGTTTTATTCTGAGCATTAGTGAAGAGGAAGCCAGGGTGAAGGCTCTGAACGAGTACCTGAGCACTCGTAGTTATATCCAGGGGTTCACATTTTCACATGCAGATGTGGAGGTGTTCAGAAAGTTTTCGGGGCCACCTGTGGACCAGTATATCCATGTTGTCCGGTGGTACAGACACATAGAAGCAATCTATGATGGCAGCAGTGAAAAAAATGAGCCTTGTAAACTTCAAACAAGTGAGTAATAYGAAACTGGTGGGCAGGTTATAGACTAGCTGACATTGTATTGGTTTTCACTGATGAGAATTCCTAGAAGTTCCCTTTCATACTCTCTTGCACGCCTTAAAATTTACAGTATCGATTTGTATTCAAAGTCATAACATTATTCTTGCATACAGTTACTGTGTAATTGATAGATCCTGACCTATTTGGATGTTAAAACTGTTACCAATTTTTTTTCATTTTAAAATTTCTTAGTGTACAGAATTKGATTATGTTTATTTTCTTTTAGAAAGCTTGCTATCTTCTGGTTTGTAAAAGAGTATGTGGGATTGGGTTTTTCCCTTGAAAAACCAACATTTGCTCAGTCCACTTTTTTCCCTTGGAAGGGTAACTAAATAGTTGTCGTGTAATATACAAATTCACAATAAAACAAGCTAAATACTTCCTCTTATGATTGTTATTAACACTGAACTTCACAAGGAATGTCTGGGTTTTTTTTTTTTTTAAACGATGGTAATTTTGGCATGCTGATGATTTGAGGAAGTATTAACTGGTTAATCTAGGTCATTGTGTAAGCATGGGCAGGCATTTTTGGGAGCTGCATCACTCTCCCGAGCTGTTTCCCAATGAGCTAGTCTAATTTACTTGCTTTATAGTGAGATCYTTGCTCATGGAGTCATGAAATAATTAATAATAACAACGCAGAGCTGTTGTATAGTGCTTGAAGTACCACAAATGAATGCATGATGTCTGTCATTCTTTCTGGTGGTTGTTGACTAATATTACTCCATTGCCATCTTCTCACAACCTCYCACCATTTGTGTTCTCATTGCATAAGAGACCAGCAGTTAAAATCAGAATGCTCTGAGTAAATTCTGTGYGTGTTGTGTGTGCCTGCAAGTGTTTGTGCTGGTTATTATTTCATTCCAGCAGAGAAGGGATCTCAGCTGCACCCTTGGCTCTGATAGAAGATTTATTAACTAATTAGTTTGTCTRTAGACTTCCATGGATCAGGGTGGAGCAGTAAGAGAAAAGGTTWCCATTTGCCTGACCATGAAATCTTTACTGCAGAGTCTATCTTTCTGAAGGGTTATGTCTTCATGATTGGTGCATGTGTTTCAGGAGTCCTGGAATTATGTTCTCCCGTGTTCTCTATGAAAGTAACACACGTATCTGCCATACTTTTTAGACCTTGAATTCTTTATTRTTGTTTTTTCATTGTACCAGGAAACTCCATGGTGGATTAGGGCAAATGAACTTCAGTTCAACTAGGGGAAAAGCTGTAATCTGGCAGAAGTGTTTTTGAACAAGCTAAACAGTATTTTACCAGCCTTTTACTTTTCCTTTGGCATCCATACAGTGGATAAAACAGGACACCTAACTTGCAAGCTGAGAAACATAGGACACAGTATCTAGGTTTTTTCTTATGTTTGTGTGGTTGTAACTGAAGAAAGCCTTACAGATTTATCTTTTATTAGACTAACCCACACAGGCTTCTTTCCCCGAGGGAAGCCTTGGCCACAATTAGGCATACCAGCGTAATCKTCATCAATGAAACAGTAAACAAATCTATACCTTGGTTTATGACCTGTGTTATGGAGAGACTGCTTTTGAACCTGAGGTGTTCTGTTTAGGAGTACCTCATGCAATGAAATATTTAGAATGGACGCATATTTCCATGGATTCATAGCATGGAGATTAAATAAAGTCCCTTTGTGAGGCAGAGTATTATAATTAATATCCTCTTTTCATATATAAGCARTTACTCAAAAAAGCAAGATGAAGAGATTAATTTTTTTATACCATGAATGTTTATGTTATTTGAAGGTTTTCAGCCAGAATATGCATATGAAGAGATTGAGGAAACAGAGTTAATGAAGAGCACTGTGAGACACAGGATCAGAAAGGCAATTTTGTTGTCAAAACAAATAGTTTGTATAGTATTTTAATTGCAGTTAAAATGCATACCATGAGAAATCCCAAAGATAGTGCTGTGTGTATTAAGCTGGCAAACTTGCTGTATTCTTGAATTTTCTGGTTTGCTTTCATTCCTAGTTRATGTGATAATTGGTCTAACATCGTTACAGCTGTAAACAGCCCAGTGCACAGCAAACTGCAACTCTGACAAATTACATGCCCATACTTCTCTTTGAAAAAACCCCATGAGTTTAACAACTATGTTGTTTCTTACAAATTTAGGAGAAAACAAATGCAAGAATATTGTCACTTATATTGCCCTGGTTTTTATCTATTCTCTTTCATGGCCATTGTTCTTTCATGACAAAATGTCGCCATTAAGCTCTTGCCGAACTGAATCATATTTGTGGTAAATGAGTGCGTTCAGGAATGCCTTGTGTACATAGTAACAATGCACGATAAAAWGCTGAGGTTCTTTCTAAGCCTTTGTATCTCCTCTCCCTCTCACTCTGAGTGCACATACTCTGTCAATATTGGCTCTAGAGACACCTCTGGACTCTGGAGATATTTTGCAAATTCTGTGTGAGATCTGTGATGTGCCATTACAGTAAAATCAGCGGCATTGCAGAAAGCCCTGGACTGCCATAACACTTCATTAATGATTCATCGAATTTCAAAACTCTTGGTAATACTTTACCTGAATTGCACGCTCTTACTTGTGTACTCTCTCCCTTGCTGCTACTTGGATCAAAAGCTAATAGGAATGGCAAGTTACAGAGTAGAAAATTATCTAGATTGAAATAATTTACTTYGGTTTTGGTGGCTTTGTAGGAGGCTGTAATAGTAGTAGCTGGATTGTTAGGATTGAGGCTGCTTTCTCCATTTAGATGTGGGGTTTTTTTTGGTTTTTTTTCCCTTCTGAAATAATGATAAGGAGAAAATGTTATAATGCAGATCTGTTTGTGGAATGTGTCTTTTTGGTTTTCCTTAAACTRCTTTTTTTCCTAGGTAAAGGCAAACGTGTGCAGCCCCCCTGGTCTCCCCCTGAAGGGACAAAACATTCTAGGCTCTGCCTCTACAACAGCCTGACTCGCAGTAAGGTGAGTAAATGAAGGGAAAGTGGAGATTTCCCTAGAAACACAAATAGAGCACTCATCAAATGCTTGTTTCTGAAGTGTTTRCCCTGTCAATAGTCAGGTCTCTGGGTTATATTCTGTGAAATGTTAACAAGCAGGAGCCGGAAATGCTGTGCCAGTCTGGTGCATTTGCTGGGCAAGTGTAATACTGTATACACTAAGTACACATACACTGCAAGTCCATGTCTCTTTGAGCCTCCTGCATAATATTCAGTTCCCAGTTTCAAGTTGTCATGCACAATAGCCAGGTATTCCACTGTAATACATGACAGTGTGAGCAGAATAAAATTACGTTTTTTTTGTTCAGATGTTGCCTGTGTAAAAAAAGTCYCACYAATTATATAGTTGTAATATAAAATATATAAAAGTTCTTGTGGTCTTGTTTGGGAGTCCTTTGGGAAAGAGGAAATATTAAGAATATTAAYGTTACATGGCATATAGTGTTCAAGTATCTGTGAACTGATTATAAGGTGTAACCTTTTTCAATGCAAAAGGAAGCATTTACAAACAGTTTGAATAATGCCCTGTCTATTCTAAATTGTTGTAACCTGATATCTTGATTGATGAGAATGCATATAACATAAGCAGCCACACTCTGTTACCTSTCTTGCGTGATAAAGCTAGTAGTGATCTTCACTTATGGTAAAGCTGGGAGTGGAATAACTGTTTCATTTTTGTAATTAAAATCCATGTTTTCGTGTTCTAATCTCCAAATGGGGTGTTACTGGCCCAAGGTAATGTATTTCARTTTCTTACCACTGTACCTTCTCTTTCAATTTAGGAAGTATTTCAGCCTCAGAATGGGAAAAAGGTYTTGTGGTATTGCTGCGGTCCAACAGTTTATGACGCTTCTCACATGGGACATGCCAGGTACTGCATTCCTTACTTTGATGTAGGTGATAACAGTGCCTGTAGGAAGCAAAATTAGGAAAAGATATTATTTAGATGAGTATATTACTAGAAAATGGTCTCTTTAGACTCAATGCTTRCTATTTGAGATTGAAAGCATGTTATAATACTTTATCATTGTGTGATTAAAAAACTTACTAATAGGTGGGGGCTAAGTAAAACTGCTGCACAGTTATTGAATTAATTTTAAATGGTTTGTGCATAGAATGGATATAGGTGTTCACTACAAGCACCCCTGTATCTTTTTGGTTTTTAGGTCCTACATCTCATTTGATATCCTGAGAAGAATCATGAGGGATTATTTTAAATACGACGTTTTCTATTGTATGAATATTACAGATATTGATGATAAGGTAAGGGAGTTTTTAAAATTGCAATCTAAAATACTCTACTTTTAGAATGGAAGTTAGAGAGTCACATGTAATTGCTACTTTATCAGCCATGGTAAATCTTACACTTATTAACTGAGRCATTTTGTACACAAAGGCATTGATTTTCCCAGTTTTGTGGCACTCCTGTGGTAGCAAACCCTAYATTGTTGTGTATAAATGAATGTTCTCACTAATAATGAAGACTAAGTATTTTACAAAGATAATTTATTTTATTTGCCTGTTGAGATGATTAATTGACTCTGTTAAGTAGCTAATTAATTATGTATGGTGTGTTTAATTTRTATTACTGCATGTAATTCTTGTAGCTTGTTAAATTTATAGGGATTCTGAAATGCCTTTTGTATGTAGTAGATTTTACCTGCACTTTGTGTCACTTCAAAAAATATTTCCATGTTTCTGTTTTGTAGATCATCAAGAGAGCAAGACAAAATTACCTTTTTGAACGATATAGAGAGAACAAATCAACACCAGATCAGCTACTTGAAGATGTTAGAACTGCCTCAGTGGTGGGTGTGGTAATCTCTGCTTGTRTTTTAGGTTCTCACTCAAAAATGTAAGAAAGCATCTAAAAAATGCCTCAGGCTTTGCTATCTTCTTAAACTTTCTGCTTGTTTTAATTCTGGCACCACACAAATTAGAAATCTTATTTGAACTGTGTATCACACTGGTTTTTACACTGATTAAGAATTGACAAATTCTTTAAAAGACATTCCTGATTTCTGTATTCTTTGAACTTATTTGTGAGTKCATGTATTGCTCAAACAGCATTTGGATGTTCATGTGTTAGACTTTRAAAATAATAACTTAAAAGAGGAATAGCAGTGATTTTTAAAAGAGGTTTTTAARCAGTGGTATGTCCATAATCATTTCAAGCTTGGGAGGTTTCCCTTTTGTACTGTTGATAACCTTGGAAAAAGCAAAAATGCTCAAAAGCTTTAGGGATTTAATTAATTGTTTATTCAGGATTGAAGGTGAGGGAAGGTGATTCTCTCAAAATTTTTAGAACTACAGATCACAAAGAGATTATCATTCTAATGAATTGAATATAGGCCWGGGAATAGGAAGCCTGGAAATTTTGCCCAACCATCTTGGCCTGGCATACTCTCTGAACATTACATTTTAGTCTCTTTCACATCTTTAAAACTTGTCCTTTTTCAAATTTTTGGTCATCAACTGCATAGTTAAGGTGATCAGCTGCATAGAAAATGAGAACAGCAGCAATTATGGTRATGACGTAGTGATTTATGAAGTCTTTCTGAAAAAATGAATTTGGATGCAAACTAAAATCTTGTGATTGCACCATTATTTCTAATGAGGAGTATGTTTCATGTTTCAGTAGTTGATATCAAAGCTTTTTCTGTGGCATAATGTATTATTCATCACTAGCAAGGTACTGTGTGGCTAAGATAATATTTTCTATATGGAACCTAGTGCTACTGTGTGCAGCTGGCTTTTTAATTTATTTTTTAAATTATAGCCCTTTTTAGTTAAACTCAATGAGACAACAGACCCAGATAAAAAGCAAATGTTGGAAAGAATTCAAAATGCAGTGAAGTCCGCTTTTGACCCTCTACAAGAAGCTGTGCAAGCAAAACTCCCTGCTGAAGAGATCAACAGACGTCATGATGTACGTTTGAACTCCTTTATATATTTTATAATTAGCTTATAATTGTTAGGAGCTTTAAAAATAATATGTAGCTCATAGTAATGCCCTGAAACATTAGCCCTTTTATTCATAAATGGGAATTGTGAGATTGAGARCCTTTTATGACTTTGCATTCAATACAGAAAATTTGATTCTTCAATTCATCTATAGGGTTTTTAGATGCTGTTTTTAGCAGTTACTTTTTTTTTCCTTCCACTGTGATAATTTTCAGTTATTTTTACCTTTCCAATGAAGATTGTGCTCTTGCATGTCCTTAGACTTTCTCTTTGACTTTTTTGCCTTGAGGAATTMGTTTCATTGTAGGTTACTGAACGTTGCATTTCTGACATTCCAATACTGGTGGCAATTTTCCACACAAGTGTTTCTGTCTCTGATCAGAGAGGAAAACACCTCCCACGAAGTTGTGTGCAGGATTATTTTTATTAAAGACAATTACTTTTAGTGACAGATAATCGTGGTGACTTTATTAGGCTTTAGTTCTGTCCCAGYAAACAAGTCAGTTAATATAACTACTGTTTTATAGTGAATGATTTCCATTTTCATCTTCTCTTACTTTCAGATYATTTGTGTTAAGTACTGTGGGGTGCACATGGGTATGTGCTCCCTTCTTGAGAAGACTGTCTCTAAATTATGGGGGCTTTTTAAAAGGCCCTCCTATTCTAATATCAAGTGACTTTATAAAAGTGTATACTGACTTWATAGAACTTTTAAAATAACTAAAATCTAAACGATAACACCTTCTGCATTATATCCTAGCGTAAGAAATTGTAATGTTTTTATATAAGACTAAAAGGTATCCCTGCTGATGTTCAAATTAGTCTTTCAAGCACTTTTTAGCAATGTGCACAGTAAGACTTTTGTTACATTATACAATAGCAATAGGGGAACAACAGATAATGTGATGTAACTGCAGGTCCCATGTGATGTTTACAGCTTAAATTCCAGATGCCTATTGAAGTGAKCAGTTTCAAAACAGATCTCACCTGTTTTTCTTTCTTGCACTGTTTTTTTCATCTGTATTTATGAAGGACAGTATGATAAAAATGTGGTAGAAACATGGTTTACTCTGTATTCACAACTAAGTGTCTCCGAATGTCTTAAGCAAACCTCTCTCTGTTCAGAATAAGATCTTCCTGCAGAATTTAAACATGTCAAGTCTTTCTTCAGTTGCTCTTTCCATTACTGTTTTCTAGACACTGTTGGAAGAAGCCAAAGATTTGCTGTCTGACTGGTTGGACACAAAATTTGGCAGTCAGGTGACTGACAATTCCATATTCTCAAAGCTCCCCAAATTCTGGGAGGGGGAATTTCATAAAGATATGGAAGCACTCAACGTAAGTAATGAACTGGTTTCTCTTCTAAAAATGTATGTGCYGTGCCTTATAGTACCTACAGTACAATTTTGCTCCTTAATAGCTTTCAAGAACTTCATATTTCAACTTTATCAGTAAAGTACTTCCTTTAATATGAATAGGTAGATGTTTAATTGGCACCTGCTCTGTTTCCATCCCAACAGTCTTAAATCTGCTGTGGGTTTTGAGTCACTTAATTGGTRATCAGGTTTGGTGTGTGCTCTCCATGCCATCCCCTTGGTGTAACATGGGCAAGTAATCATTGACTCATGCAGGTGTTTGAGATGGAATCTGTTGGTTGCACAAGAGATCCCTGCCAGCCTCAGCATTTAGACTGACTACTTAATAGTCTTCAGGCACTAAGAAATTACGTGATGATAACCGTCAAGAAGAGACTTGTCTGTTACAGATGAAATGCTGTATTACAGGCATGTAATACAAAGTGATTCGGGATGATTTATTTACCTGCAAATCAGAGGGATTTACTGCCACCTCTGGCAGAAGAGCTGGCATCTCCTGCAGTAGTTTCTTGTTAATGTCCCCTTAAAGGCTGAGGAAAATGGCCACAGCACACTGTTTCAGAGCAGAAAGCTTGAAATAGGAGTATTAGGTTTTATTAGCACTTGCTTTTGAGCAAAATTGTAATCAATAGATAACATATATATTTAATGCATATTTGCATATATGTGTGTGTRTATATATATATATATATATATATATATATAATCTACTTTTTATCTGTAGGTTTTACCTCCAGATGTTTTAACACGGGTTAGTGAATATGTGCCAGAAATTGTGGATTTTGTGAAGAAGATTGTGGATAATGGTTATGGGTAAGTTTGCTATTGGGTGCCAGAAAAGTGCTGAAAGTTATCAAACTGTCAGCTGTTTTCTCTGTTTTCATAAGCAACAGTAGTCTTTGCCAGAAGCAGTTTTTCATCAAATAAAGAAATTTCATGTTTCTTTGCAAAAGACCCTCTTATTTCTCATTTAATGTGCTTCTTATGATGTCCTATAGGCTGAAATCCTTGTTCATTAAAATGAAATCGAAGTCCTTCAAAAGTCAGATCTTGAGCTGTGTTTGATTCCTGGTCTTAATTAAAAATTGTCAAAAATTAACACCTGGGTTGACAGTTAGAAATCAGTTGTAAATAACAAAACTTTTTTTAAGTGGTAATTTTTGTGACTGTCACCTGATGTCTCACCTCTTTAAAGCTTAATAATAGATGTTGTTTTCTCTTTGATTGATTTMATTACGATTTGCAATGATTTGTCTGAAGTCTTCATATGGTAAGGCTTCAAAATTTAGGCTCATTTAAGTCATCTTTACAATACTGAGCAGTATCATACTGTGAGTGGAGTTACTAGAGAATTTAGGACAGTGATTTTGGGGATAAAATTCAGTTAAAGTTGTGGTAGAAAGTTAGCTAAATAATGATCTTTAACTTTTCAGGTATGTGTCCAATGGATCTGTGTACTTTGATACTATGAAGTTTGATGCCAGTGAAAAACACTCCTATGCTAAGTTGGTGCCTGAAGCTGTAGGTGATCAAAAAGCTCTTCAAGAGGGTGAAGGTAAWGATTTGCTTAAGTTGCTGAAGAAACTGATGATGTATTGATCTCTTCAATTGATTTCGCTGGTTTGGATCAGTCACTGTCAGAGCTGCTGCACTTCCTTTACCAATTTTTTTGCCAAAGTTTTGTAGCTTGAGCCAGTACTTTCCTGGAAGTTTTACACTTTGGAAAATACCAAGAAATATTATTAATCCTAGSATGGTTTTAGGTTRCTTTTTGTTTGTAGGGKTTTTTTTTGGTMAGAATTKTGAATAGCSCWGTCATTTGGCCATAACTCAGTTATTTGCCTGTTCATCTGGCTCAGAGTAGGAACAAAGACTTCAACCTGGGTCTTCCACATGCCAGGCAAAAGTTTTCCACATCAGACTGGGGTTATTTAGTGACAAATATTTGGGTTCCTMTTTTATATTGATAACTCTTTTTTAACTTTATTGTGTTGAACTAAATCCAAATATAATTTTTTTAATGAGCTCAGTAAATGAGACTCATTAGTTATCTGCTCCTAAAGTTGTGCAGTTGTAGCAAGTAATGCAGAAAGKCTATAAAAAGAAAATGAAAATGTTTTAATATAACACTCATACCAGGTAAAATCAGGACACTCAGTAGGTGAATTTAGCAGTATCTGAGAGATGCTGCTCTAAATGGATATGGGTTTTTTTTTCCTTTGTTCAAACTCTTCCAGCTGAAATCTCCTATCTCAAATAAAAGGTGCTGATTTAAACCACTATATTTGTGGTAACACGAATAGATCACTTCCACCACATAACCAATCACTTCTGTTGAATTGTTGTGACCTTTTTGCAAATAGGAACTGATGCTGAGTGATTAATGTAACTAACCAAAAGTATGCAGATACTGAGTGGTTGCTTCTCAGCTTAGCTCCTTTCACTCATTGTGATTGTTGATACCCTGACAGATAGTGTAATTTTCACTGTWACAGACAGCAGAAATGCTAAGCTATGAAAGTTGCAATTAATAAAATAAAAGCAAAATATATCTATATTTGAAGTGCAAATGTACCACATTCAAAGCAATTGAGATTGCAGGTATTTCAATCTGTACCACAAGAGTAATTGAGAAGTTTACCTTTGACAATCTTATTTTTAATCTGTCTTGGATTTTTATGCTTTAGGGAGTATTGTTGACTACTTTTAGTCTTGGACAGTACTGTAGAAATGGTAAATTCGTGGCGTTCAAAGATGTTACAATAGCAGGACCACCGAAATTATCATAAGGGGCTAACAGGCAATAATACATAACATATCTGTGACAGTAACAGAAGAGTAAATGTAGCCATCTAATGTGGAATGGACTGATTCTGAAGTGTTGCTTGTCTCTGAGCATAGGGTTCCTTTTCCTGTGATTCTTTTTCTGTAACTGCAATATTGGTGTTGTGCTTGCTGAGAGAATGTAGCTGAATCTCATGTCAAAACATATCACCAGTGCAGTTGATRCTTGTCGGATACTTGTGAAACAAACATTAACCAAAACCCCAGTGGATTATCAAGGCTAATAATAAGGACTTTTAAGAATTCAATGATTTGGGGAGTTGTGTTTTGGAGTTTTTTAATTAACTTTTTTATTCATTTTATGTGAGATACCGCAAAGTCAAAAATCATTAATGCTGGTGTAAAATTTATGCATTTATATTTTCCCTTTTGAAAGGTGACCTGAGCATCTCAGCTGACCGCTTAAGTGAGAAGCGCTCTCCAAATGATTTTGCTCTATGGAAATCATCCAAGCCAGGAGAGCCCTCATGGGACTCTCCATGGGGAAAGGTAAGGACATTATAATCAGGAGTTGGATTTTCTACACTTYATTAAATAACAGTTACACAAGTATTTTGCCTCACCTCATATTAACAATATATAGATTGTGGAGATGATGTATTCAGTCATAAAATTCTGTGGATTTTATTAATTAATAATCTAGAATGTGTATCACTCTGATACTTTTTAAGCAGAAGTTTGCATGCAGGCCCACCGTGGCTGTTACTGGTCATTTGTCCTCTGTTTATTGACAACATTCATCTACAGTGAATTCTAGTTCCCTTTTTCCCCTGTGATCAAAGATACTAATATAGGTTTTAAAAGAATGATAAGCGAGATAATCAAAACATTACAGATGAGTTGYTGGTTGGATCTCTAAATGCAAGAGTTTCCTTTTGTGAAGCTGGAACTGAGACTCTTTTTCTCTTAGTAACAGCATGAGGGAATAAGAYGTAGGCAGGAGAGCCAGACRRTTACTAGTAACCACATAACTTTTTRTTCSCAGGGTCGTCCAGGTTGGCACATTGAATGTTCTGCCATGGCTGGATCCATTCTAGGAGAGTCGATGGATATTCATGGAGGAGGCTTTGATYTGCGATTTCCTCACCATGACAATGAACTGGCACAGTCTGAGGTGAATGAACTGACCTTTCTGCAGTGAAAAAGCAACATGCTTTTCTTTGACTACAACTTGCACAAATCCATAATTCAGTTTTTAAAACCCAATGTGTGTTTTGTGTAAGCRTAACTTTTGGTTCTCAGGATTTTATTCTCTAAGTTTTCCTACTTCATGGTTTCTATGTAAACAGTGTTGGGTCTTTGTGTTTTGTTTTTTTCCTGCAGGCATACTTTGAAAACGATCACTGGGTTCGGTATTTTCTGCATACTGGTCATTTAACAATTGCTGGCTGTAAAATGTCCAAGTCTTTGAAGAATTTCATTACCATAAAAGATGCACTGAAGAAACATACAGGTACAAATTATTTTGGAATGGGCGTGCTTTTGGTTTACTTTGGTGGCTGTTGTAAATTTGTTGTTCAGGGTAACTTCAGGCRTCTTTCTTCTTTGCTAACTTTAGAACAGATTCCTTGTTCTTCTGATTCTTGCTTGTATTTATCAGTAYGGATAATAGTGKTTTTGCTTTTTTGGTAGATGTAGTGATAGTAAGAACTTCAAAGATTGTGTTCTTAGCCACTGTATTATTGCAGTCCATGAAAATGCTTTAACTTATGATAACTTTCCTTGTTTATTTTGAAATTCTTAATAGCACGGCAGTTACGGCTGGCTTTCCTCATGCACTCTTGGAAGGATACACTGGATTATTCAARTAATACCATGGAGTCAGCTATTCAATATGAGAAGTTTATGAATGTAAGTAAGTTTTCTATTGCTTCTCCAGCCCTCTAAATTTAGTGTTGCTATAAGTGTTTCAAGAAATAGAACTCCAAGGAAAAGTAGGCCATATTCCCAGACCAGGTTTACCTTCTTAATCCATTAGGTGGGATGTGTTTATTTAACTACCACTGAATGCTCAAGTTGTGTACAAACTGCTRCATTTCTCTGCACTGGGTGCTTTCTCCAAGTATTGACATCTCTGAGCAGCTTGGCACTTACACACRAGATCATTTTTTCAGTTCAGTGAGAACATACAACTTAGTCCAACAGACACTCTGTAACATTTCTGCTAGGTCAGACTCTACACAAATGTATCCAAAGGGGAAGAAGGAATATTGTTCCCACTTCCTCTCTTCACCACAAACCTTGAGCCTTTGCCTCTATGCTTTGTGGTATGTGAGAGGTCAAGCACAGTTCCTGTCTCTGGYTAATTTGGAGACATAATTTAAACTCAAATTTTCCACAAGGACGCTGTACAGCATTTGAGATTGTTGATTTTGGTCTCTCCAACTGTGGCTATTCTGCTTTTTATGTAGAATGTTTTGTTTGGGCCACAGATTAGGTTGAAATGACTTTTTACTGAGCTGGATGCCCCTTTAAAKCAGATCCTTTCTATAAAGCCATTTTATTCTTCAGCTTCCATTGCTAGCAATTGTCTTTAAAATCTGCCATAAGAAGTGTTGCCTAAACTTTTTGAAAAGTTTTTGTTTTGTAACCATCTTGGTGTTAGAATATTGAAGTGTATCATGGAGTAACAGTGCAAAGAGATAAACATGAATGACAGTCCAACTGTGATTTACAGAGTTATGCAAAATGTTTTTAGTGGTCTTGAGAGACATCRTTAAATCCTGGCTGAAAAAGTGTTGAACCCATAAAGTTTAGGAGTACCCATTTAGAAATAATTCCATTTTGTAGTAAGTATTGTTTATGTGTAATTGAAACTGACTTCTAGCTGTCTTCTTCTTTTACAGGAGTTCTTTTTAAATGTGAAGGATATTCTTCGAGCTCCCATTGATGTGACAGGCCAGTTTCAGAAATGGGAAAATCAAGAAGTGGAGCTGAACAAAAAGTGAGTGGCGCATTCCTACTTCTCTCTGAATAGCCATTGTGTAGCTTCATGTTTAAAATTTTTTTCCTTACAAAATCACTTATAATGTACATAGTGATATTTATGTCTGTAGAATTCCCACTTAACATCCCAACTCTTTACAAGCAATCARTTTAATCTTGGGGCAGCTTCATGAAATATAGATGAAATTGTAATTTCCCTTTTGTTTATGTTAAGTACATTGGCATGCCTCATTGCTCTGTTTACAAAGGGAAAGAGAACTTCTTTTAGATAGCTGACCCTTTCTTCTCTCTGAGAAGTGACCAAGTTTACAGTGGCTGCAACTGGAAACGCAATATTCTATGCCTTTCAAAGTATAGTAAGCAATCCAAGACAAATGGCAGTTAAATGACCTAAAACCGCCATAGTGTTTGAAAATAGTTTGTTAAGACAGTGATACCAATTTTTAAGTCTTTTGTAACAAAACTACTATTATTATTAGTAATGCAAACAGCTTCYATATGACTTCTGTTATGTCTGAAATTTAAAATAGAAGCATCTTACATTGCAGTACTGAAGTTGTTTCCTAGTTCAGTTCAYTGTTGTTGCTGCCGCAGATGTTACTACTGAATGACTCAGTGCAGATTCTCCTATGTAGTGATGTCCTGTGAAAATTTCATCGTCAACTTGAGGCTGAAAAAAAGATAACCCTTTTTTTAAAAAAAAAGGGATAGTGAATAACAGAGAGGTCAAAAGGAAGGGATTAAGAAGAGGGAGGAATAGAAGATATGCTTTGTGGATATTTAGTTTAGTGTCCTTTCTTCTACCACTTCTTTTTTCTTGGAAAAAGTATATTGTTTGAAACCATAAAGCCTTTGTRTGAGGAAATTATGTCTAATATACTGTATTAGTTATTTTTACCTACAAACATGTCACTAACATGATGAAGGTTTGCATGAATTTATTCCTTTTTATCTACTTGTAATATCTCTGTAATAATTTACTTTGTATTAAATTAACTCCAAATTGGTGCTCCTCCCTGGAAAGATCTAAACAGAGTACTTGGCTGGGACACAGGGATAGGAAAGCAATACTGTAAAAAAAAAAAAAAAGTAAGCACAAGAAGATACTAGATAAGCCATTTATACTGCTTAAAAAAACACTTGCATGAAAAAGCCACTGCTGAAAAAGTGTTTGATGTAATTTGTTTGGATAGTTGTTGCCAATTAGATTATCCTGCCTGCCTTTGTCCACAGCAGCAAAACTTCAGAGTCGTGATAATGCCTTTTTTCTCGCTCATCTGTTTTTCATTCAAATATAAATTATGACCAACAAAAAATTATCTTACTTTCAGGTCACTTTACTCTTCTAACAGAGACTCTTCAGAGCATGTTGCAGTTTTTTTGGCATGAGTAGTAAAAAGAATCTTTTTCTTCTTAGTTTTTATGAGAAGAAGGCAGCAATTCATGAAGCACTGTGTGACAATATTGACACCCGCTCTGTCTTAGAAGAAATGCGCTCATTAGTCAGCCAGAGTAATTCCTATATTGCTGCAAAGAAATCTTCCAGACAGATGCCAAACAGACTTCTTTTAGAAAACATCAGTTCCTATCTCACTCAAATGCTAAAGGTATGTAACAGCAAGGGTTAATGTTGCTATTGCACCCTGCAGTTATAASTTGTATAATCAAGTATGAAGGGATCTGTACACAGTCTTCATTTAAATCTTGTAGGAAACTAGAGATCTTCYACACATCCCGCAGCCAAACCAACCCCAAGCTGCAGTGTGTGCTGCAGCAGGAACAATTTTGGTCTTCTGTGTTTCTTCAGCTACTGTTTTGTTGAATAGTGGAGAGTCCCTAATATGTGCAAAGAAAATAACAGAATAGAAAAAATATTAAGCCAGAGTGACAAATCTGTTGGCTTTAAAGCTAAATCTGAAAGCCAGTCGTCTGTATGGTGCATCAATTRCAAATCAAAACATCATCTTGTTAGAGTTGTGAATTCTGGGTTAAATGAGAACTGTTCAAAAGCCTAGTATATGTGATTTTGCTTAGTTTTCACATACCTATGAGTTGATATATGCCATCTTTTCTTTTTCCTTGACCAGATTTTTGGTGCCATAGAAAGTGATGATGCAATTGGTTTTCCTGTTGGAGGAAATAGTCAAAACATAAATGTAAGTGAAGGGTAAAAAATATTCAAAATTACTGTGTCCTTTGAAAGCTTAGGTAAAAGTGATATGTAGCTGAATTACGTTGTTTTTGCTTTTAGTCTTTGAATCTGTTGTAATTAATTGGCTTAGGAAGCAGGATTTTTCTTTTACAAGAGCTGGGGTTTTTATAGGTTTGTTTGATTTAATGACAGACAAATTGTATAGCAACCAGAAAAAGAATTATCTTGTCTTCTGAATGATGAGTCTGTTCCATAAACCACATGTGAACTACAGGCAGCACATGCTACAGCCTAAAGAATCATTACAAGTATTTGTATGCTAAGTAGTTTCAAAAATATAATTATACTGATTAAACTTCTTTGTGGTACACCAAAAACCAGCCTGGAGGCAGCTGGAGTTCTATCCACATTTCAATCTCTTCTGATCTCATTTGTAGCCACAGTTTTTATGCGGCTTTCAAAGGCTGTTCTGCTTTAGTCACTCAGCAGTTCTGCTGCGATGCCGAATTTTTCTGGAAATACCTGAGAGGTTCCTGATGAAAGCGCTGATGGGCTCTGTAATAACTGGAACATTTTGTGGTGTGGGCAGGAGAAACAGCTCCCTGTGAAAGCTATCAACTTTGTTCATGCCAAAAATCTGATGTGAGCACATCGGTGCTGTTTTTTAAGTATTTTTCTGCATTTAGAAGTGTGACCATACACCTTTCTGATCCTCCTTAGAAGGAATAAATAAAACATTTGTGATGTAACAAAAAAGCTAAACTTTCTATTCATCAAAGGAATTGGCAAGCTTGCTTATGGTTGGAGAATGGGAATGAAACTCATCTGATAATTGCTCATGCAAATACTTATATTAGCGTGCTGTGGAAATTTCCGCTAATGATATAATGAGGAAGATGCTCAGCATTCCCTACCAAGCACATCTATAATGAATTTTAATTTAGCTCCGAATTATTTTGAATTTCAGAAGAAAGGTAGCACTTTAACACCTTTTTAGTAGTATTTATTACCTTATTAGTATTCTATCCTCTGTTGGTTAATAATTTTCTTGCTTCCCATGCTAATTAGTCTGCATCCTCAATCTTTCTATTCTTTTGAGTCAGTGGGTTTCTTGGGTTGGTGGTCCCTGAGCTGGTGATTGGAATTACCTCTTACCCAGTGGGARCTGATTTTCAGCTGATTTTTCACAGTTGCTGAGGTGGCTTTATGAGTTTCTTCCTTATCTTGTGGCCCRTAAATTCTTTGTAACATTCTTTGTGTCCACTGTTGGGCCATCCTTCTTCCCAAGTTCTCTTAACCTCCCCTAAGGTCTGAGGCCACTGTAGCATGTCCAGCCCTAAACCTTAATGAGACAATTCTACCAAAAAGTAATTTGTTTTTCTAATACCTGGACATCACTTTGAGCTTGCTTGTTAGCTGCTCTCTGTTTCAGGGATTAAATCTCCCTTCTTSTTGATTAGGCYTGAAAGCAAACAAACATTAAAGAACATCCTTTCTGAAGAAAGATTTMTATATTTCACATTTTGCAACRCTGTTAGCACAGTTGTCAGAATAATCTCGTGCTAACATCTCTTATACACAAGAGGCTTTTGTTTTGATCACCCAGGTCATTACTGGTGTTAAGCATTATAATAGAAAAATGCATATTATCACAAATGTTTTGGCTGTTCCRTTAAATATTACACTGTTTTTCAGTCCTCTGTCTGGATACTTATATTTCTTAGCAAAAATTAAAAGAGGTGAACTTACAAGGTTCAAAAACTTCTCAATAATTACAGAAGGCTGTGGGTCAGGCCAGTTATTTCCTTGTTTAAATGGAAAGAGAGATGAGAGAACCAATAGAGTAAGTATCTCCAAAAARGGCATAATCCTGTTCAAAAACTCTGAAAGAAAAACTAGCTTAATTACCATGGGTCAGTAATTTACTTGTGAAGTGGATAAAAGAGATTTGAAGTCAGAAGACCTCAGTTCCATAGTTTCATTTTCTAAATGAATTAAGCATTTCCCTCAAATTAGTTATTCTGGAAATAAAAATCTTTCATCTTGAAATGACTGATAAAGTAGTGGCAGTGCCTGCTTTCCTGACTCCCCTTCATTTGCATGAAGAGGTATTTTAGGTGCWGAGGCAGAGTGGAGATGTGACTGCTCCTCATTTTTCGGAGTCTGTTCTTGGGCCAAACTTGTCAGCACTGGTTCTGATGAAAGCTTCTATGAAGCTGWTTGCACCATGGTCACACTTACAAAACATTTTAAAGAGCTCCTCAGTTCTTTTCATGGGATACTTTTAGAGCATGACAGACTATCTTGTCCCTTAATTGCACAGAAATTTGTCATGGAGATTTAGCAGACAGGAAACACATGCAGAAACTGTACAGGAGACAAAAGTTTGCATTTTTTTTTTCTCTCCCCCACCCTGCAAAGTAATGAAACTTTTAATTTAAGCTGTCCCCTGGGGGCCTGGCTTTTCCTCTTGGGATTCCAGAGAAGTGTTGGCAGACAGCTCTGGTCTGTAGTTGTTTTTGTAGCTGTTCACTGCTGTTCACTGCTTGCTGCTGTTTTTCACTGCCATTGAGACTGTACTCACAGGACTTTTTCTCTGAGACTTCATGACCATTTTACACATGAAATAATTCAACAGTAGTCTTGCCCCACTTCTTGTGGGAGAGGGAATTGTGCAAGGAATATAGACAATTGCACTGTATTGGGAATATGTACAACTAGCATAGGCTAACATCTGAGGAACGGATCTGTGTTACAATGAAAATTAAAACAGGTTTCASCTGGTATCTGACAAACAGCTGGGCCTAAGTAAGACAACACAGTACATGAAGGTGCAAATTCATCTGAGTGCTGTTTTTATCCCTGTATTGCTTTATAGTTAGCTGGGCTGTAGCATAACCCTGTGGAAGTGATGGATCTAACTGAAAGGAAGTGAAAAAGCAGTGGGGAGAGGTTGAACTTCACTAGCTGATTTTGTCTGCACAAAAGGAAAATTGACAGCTAATGCAAATTATCATTTATCCTTTAACACCAATAGAGCAATGACAAATTTTATTGATRCAGTTCTGCTCTGAGGTCAAATTCCATCCAATAGCACATAAATATGAAGTGGGTAGACATATGTTTTATATCTAAGTGATGATTAGCTAACTTTGGAAATAATGATCCTGCAGATTGAATCTACAGTGATGCCATACCTCCAGGTTCTTTCTGAGTTCAGAGAAGGAGTGCGACAAATTGCCAGAGAGAAGAAAGGTGAGAGTTCACTTTTTCCTGTACTGTTGCACAAGAGATTTGGGGGTGATAGGAACCAAACTGGGGGAGAGGGTRGAATGTGTGGTTGTGAGGCAGCTGATGGAATCTCTCCTAGCTTAGAGAATAAAAGCAAGGCATTTTTGAATTTGAAATTTTGCTGCCTGTCTCTTTAACTACTAAAGGCTACTAAACTATCATTTCATAAACAATCCAAAATTGTTTCCAAATTCTGGAATTATGAGCTTCAGCTGCTTTTTTTCTAGGTTAGGGCACTCCCTGCTTTCTATRTATGAAAGTACCCATCATCTCTTCTCCAGGGAGCTTGCATTTTCTTAAAAGTGTAGATTGCTACACAATAATAGTGTCTGCATTTAAATAGTCTGAGATGCTCATGGTTATTTGCTAGCATAGTTGGAATTGTAGYTCCTCTGATAGTAATTGGAGTGCTTTCTTTGGAGAATTGCTCTGGGAGTTTGCTAGAAGTTGTTTCAGGTACTTTTTAAAATCCCTCTGAAAAGCTTTGATCATGTTGTGTGTGTTGGCAGCAGAACTATATAGTGTTAAAAAGGTAGTTCCCTTRAGCTTTCTTTGATTTTACTGGTATTTTGTAATGGAGGAGCTCTTACTATTTTCTGCTGTTCCCTGTRGAATTTTACATGTCTTCATATGTATTTGATTCTTGTTTTCTTAAAACTTTGACACTGGGATTTGTACTTGAAGGCAAAACAGGGCATTTTTTATGCATAAAACATACAAGCAACCCTTATATTGCACAGAAATACAAAATTACTTGTAGTGTCTGGTAACCTGTTCAGCTGGCAAAGACTCTGAACTCTSCTTCTGCTACTTGGAAGGTAGTGAYTTTTTKCTTSGAATACACTGAACAGTAACARTCAAACTGGATCTAGTTGCTGCTTGATTGGGGTACAGAGCATTCTGCAATTTGACCAGGGAGTCACCTTTCTTTTRAACTGTAATATGGAAGCTTAGTGGTGGTTGGCAGGACCTGCAGTGACATGCTGCTGGTTTGTTTCTCTTTACCCATTAAATTCTTGCTTGCAGGGAGCATTAAATTACTATAAAAGTTGTTCTGATTAGTGGCTGGGGATATTGCCTCTGCGTAGCTGTAGACAAAGGGAGTTTCCCTATCATAGCCTGTTGTTGGCAGGATTGTGTTAAATGTTAGTTAAAATAATCTCTATTGCTTTAAGTATTCTCAGAGGTTAAAAAGTATGTGGCTCTGTAAAACCTGCAGAGCATTACACATGTCCCCATCCATATACATATTATTTGAAGATGTACTAACAAAACATTTCACAGAATATCCATTTGTGAAACTATGGGTTTTTAGTAAGAATCAAAATGTATATACCCTGAAAAAATGCTACAATCATCCAGAATGGCTAACATTCAAACRTGTTAGTTAAATAAATTATCTGTTTTATAAGGTTATTATTGTCCAAACTGGACACCTGCACTGATCATTTGAGCTGAGTGAATATATGAATAGTGAATATGTGAACCTGCTTAGGATGGTAAACAGACAAGGCAAAACACTGTGTTGGGTGCAAAGGGGAAAGAGATGCAGAAAACCTCTGCAAAATGTGTCAATGCTTGGTTGCTCAGAGCATCTCTGTCTTGCACATCCTGATGTTTTGGTTGAATATCTGACCWCRAAAACCCCATATAKTTGTCTCTGYAAGGATGCACAGTGGAGCAGATCTRTGGTCCAGTGCAGCTCCCAGTGCTTGGGAAGAATTCTTATGAGCAAATCGTTACTCCAATGTTTAAACAAGAGCAAATCCTTCAGTTGTTGGTTCCCAACCTGTGGACACCTGCTTGAATTGAGTGCCCCATGGTAAAGGTGTCCATGTGTGAACTCTGCCTGCATGGTCACTGTCCTCAGTGAGAGCCTCCTTGTGCCTTGAGGCAGCCCATAAACAACCCCCTACCCAATCCTTGAATATCTTTGTTCTGGAGGTGCCACATGCAAAGGGCAGGCACATTCCAGCCTTAAGAAGCACAGCCTGACTCCTCTGGATGGTAGGGTTGATCAGAGGACGTGTCCTCTCATAAATAATACTTGTTTCATTATACATTACTCCTTGATGGATTTCTTCATCAGCTTTCAATTATTCATGGTTTTAGATAAGTAAACATCTATAACTGCGCAGATGCTGTTTCAATGAACAAGCAGTAGGTGGTTCTGATGCAATTTTTATATGTAATTCCTTTGCCTAGGTTAGAGCAAACACTTTTAGTGTTACCAGCCAGTGAGGTAATCTTATCCCTGGTTTATCTTAATGGCTTATTTAGAGTTGCATCAAACATGGCTGTGGTTCACTGTGTGTAACTGCTCTGGATCAGGAGACACAACGATTCTGTTTACTGCAGACAAAAGAGGTTCTGTACACTGCAGTGGTTTCCTGTGCAGAGAGAGCCACAGAACACTACCATGCGCTGAAACAGGGTGTTCCTTTTTATGGTTTTAGGATAGTCAGTGCTCTGTTCACTTGCAGCTCTCTGAGAGTTGTGGAAGTGATGAAGGCTCAGGGATGGTGCTTGTGTCTACCAGAAGGTGCAGTGTTTAGGAAACTGCCTGGATGGGAGCTTCCACTGCCTATTAATATCTTTGAGACCCTGATTACTTCTTAGGTTTAGCCAGCTAAGAATTGGTGAAAGGGAGAACATTTGTTTATTATAAGCACATCTAATCCAAATGTCTGTCTTGTCACACTTGGTAAGTGTTCCTCCCAAATATCAGACTGCCTATAAAAGATGCCACTGAATTCACAACAGTAACATACTGGATCTCCTTGATGCATTTAGTTCCTCTTAACTGTTCTGCTGCTTCTCAGCTCATACGATTTCTCATCCAAAAAATTASCTTTTATGAAGATTTGTTTTCCCCTTATAATGGCTAGTGTTTGGAGTCCTTCTAAAGCTAATACRTTTACATTAAAAGCACAAAACTATATTTGCTAATGTGACTACTCAGCTATGATTTCAGCTAAATTTTAAGTTCTTAACCATTTGCTGTCATCAAAGGCTTTTTGATAAGTTTGCAAGGGAAAAAAAAGTATTAGCCATGATGTCCTGATCACCATGCAGAAAGCCAAACCAATATTCTCCATTCTGCTGCAACTAACTTGCTTGAAATAAAATGAGGATGTTGGGATTAGAGTTCTCTGGGAAATGTATGTGTCATTATCAAATCAACAAAATCACAGTCCTCCAAAGGGCACTGTTAGATTTAGCACCAGATATGTTAATTTGCGATTTTTCTAAAATTAGGTTTTTAGCCTTTCTTATTGCACATCCTACAGCAACCGTAAGGATCTTCCTGAATCATACACCCTTCYACTGTACCCTGACATCATTTCTGAATTGCCTTGGACTTTCTGTTCCCCTTCAGGAACAGTGAGAGTATCTTGGAAGAAATTTATGGTTTTCAGGTCCCTGCAAAGAAACATGCTGCTTCTCTGCGTAGCTAGAATAAGGCAGAACTTACTTATTTGTCACTTTGAAACAAAAGACTTTTCTCTCTCTTATGTGAGAGAGTAGCATTTTCCTAATTGCCATATAGTAACTATGTAGCTGACTAAAAGTATACTTTGGCCAAATCTTATTTCACTAAAAGTATTTTTCATGCTCTGTAGTAACTGAAGTGCTGCAGTTGAGTGATGCTCTCCGGGATGACATCCTGCCTGAACTTGGAGTTCGATTCGAAGATCATGAAGGTACACATTTATCTCCTGAAACTTTGTAGAAGCTGGTTTTATAACAAACCACTTCCTAAGAAGTGGGAAAACAAACTGGCAAGGCTAATCTGAAATAACTCAATAAACTCAAGGATGGCAAAGCTATACCATATTATATCATATGTGCACCATATGTATCTCCTATATATTATATGTAACAGTCCATAAGATGTACCACATATAATGGTGTATATATATGTCTGAATAGATGTTACAGAACTGTATATGGGAATACATATACAGAATAAAAAAATATGTATTGCAACGTTTTTCCTCTTTTTGTATAACATTTAATTTCTTAGTCACTTTTRAGTAAGTCACTGAGTTATAGTTGATTCAATGTGCAAAAAGAAAACAGTTATCATAGGGTGAATACATTTATCTTTGACTAATCAAGAAACTAATCCATCTCTTTTTGCTTCTTTAGGACTTCCAACCGTGGTTAAATTAGTGGATAAGGACACATTATTGAAAGAAAGAGAAGAAAAGAAAAAGGTTAATGTTTTAAGCAGCCTATATTTTTAACATTTAAAGTAATGTGTAAGCTATGGTTACTTTTACATTTCTTTGATAATTGATAAGAAAAATCMTAACAGACTAGCAGCAAGGAAAATTACCTAAGAGAATTGATGCAAAAATTKAAGTGTGTTGAAAAAAACCAAATTTTTTGAAACAGCTTCTTGAAAACTTTGTATGGGACCTACTGAATACCTCTATGATTTTTTATTTGTTTGSTTTTTAAGATCCTCATATAAKTAATGGATGCTGAGTGTTGCATGCAAACTGTCTTATCTCTCTGGAAGAACAGTTCCAATGAGAAGCTAATTCACACTTCTTTTGTTYGTACAAATGAAGTCAACATTTTCCRTAGAATTAGTCTGTATTCATCTGATATGTGAGAAAAAAATGTACTGGCTAAATCTTAAGCAATATAGTATGAATTCGTGAGACATTCAGGATGTGGGGGCARGAATTCATGTTAGTATATAAAGCTTGTGAATTTGAATTCACATGCACAAAATCTKTACAGAATCTCTGCTTTTGGCACTTCCTACCATTAATGTTAGACTTCGTAATATTTAAAAGGAATGCTTCATTTGTCTGTCTTCAGTTTCACTAAATAATAAAATTCTATCACRACTAGAAATATTTGGAACTTTCCAACATTTCTCCTTTCATGTCGATGATTTTTAGAAAATGGAGAAGTGAAAAGTCGATTTAGCCAATTCCAGATGTTTTCATCAAAATGACATTTGAAGGCAGTTTGTATATAGCTGCTGGGTGGGACCTGCAGCTAGAGTCTCTTTTCCCTGGAAACAGTGTTATGTTCAGTACTGGCAGAACCCTTGCAGAATTGACAGGTCTCTCCCAGGCAAGTGCAAGATGGGATTTTTAGCAAGTTGGCTAAATTTGGATAGTTGTTTCCCTAGGAACATCAAGTGATACAACTGCTGCTTGAGAAACTGTGATGTCTTCACAGTTTGAGGCAAGAGCTTAAAATATCACTGAAATACAGTCTTTTTTTTAAAGTCATTTGCAAAACATCTCTCCTTGTAAAATGACAGGACAATTTCTTTTAGGTATTCTTTTATGGGTATCCACTTTGCATGCAAAATGCATTCTGAACAGTTTAAACTGGTTTAACTGTGAATAAAAGCAAATGAAATCCAAGTCATACAGTGGGAAGTATCAGACAATCCTAATTATAAGGCATGGTGGGTTTGCTGCAGGTCATGCTGCCAGTTCTGTCTGTAATTAGACATCCAGGAGAGCTGGCTTAGATTTGTAGAAAACAACCAAATGAAATAGTGCATTATCTTTTACTCACTAACACTGCTTCTCACAGATAGAAGAAGAGAAAAAAAGGAAGAAAGAAGAGGCAGCCAGGAAGAAACAACAGCAGGAAGTAAGTAATCTCATTTTGAAGGGAAGTGTAGGCAGCAAATCATGTGCAGGAAAGAACATATTAGGACACGGGCTCTCTGCCTGGCCTTAACCTGTGCCTCCTTTTCTTTTTTTTKTGTGCACAATTTCCTGCTCAGAATGACTTGGGCTTGCAGTTCAGATTTGGATTTCAATTCTCATAGAGAAGCCATTTTTGAGAACACAACACTGCAAAATCTTATTACAGAAGAACTTGTAGCACTTAATTTCAGTCTATAAACAGTATTACTTCCTTAACTGACCAATTATGATCTTTAGTGCTTGTTACTGGTAGAGAAGATTTTGCTTACGTCATTTATCATTTTATTCTCTCTCTACTGTCACAGGTATATGTGAAAGGGTTTCTTTTTCTACTTTTTTTTCCTTATTCTCTGTAAGAAAACCCCTGTTTCTTATGATTAAGCAGTGAAATGTTTTATCTCTATGGTTGGAATTCAGATAGCGCARAGGTTTCGAGCTTTGGATAGGGAATGTGCAGACAGAGGAGATGAACTCATAAGAGAAAATATTGTTTACCATGCTGATGACTTTAACAGTACAGGAAATACATTCCTATGTTAAAAGAGGAAGACAATTGTTAGAGATCACCACATACAGAGATAAAACAAGATAAGCAGCATTTATCATCCACAAATTCTAAGTACTTTTTCTCATTTTTTCAAAAAGGAGATTCCCTTGCATTGGGCAAAAMTTACATGGAAAAGATCCTGAGATGTGCTTGTTTACAGATAAGGGAAAGTGCAGTTTGTTTTCAGTGCAATTACTGATTGCATCTGATTTTTCTGTGACTGCATAGAAACCTCTCCTTGTCAGCAGGAAACTTGATAAAGGTGGTTCCCTTTGCAGTGAGTTGATTGCTGAATGTTCTTTACTCATAGCAACTATTCACTTTGTTTTGACTAAAGAACCAAAGCAGCAAGAATCAGATGTAGTTTTTGGAGTATATAAGCAGATAATTTCTGTTTTCAGCAATGCATCTATTTTATAAAGTGGTTCTTTACAGGCTTAGAACAGTTTTTTTTCCCAGACAAGCACAGCTAAGACCAAGTTTTTTTTACATAATAAACAATTGTGAATTAACTGCTCTTTAATTTTGAAATGATAATCTACTTTTCCTTTTGCATATGTGACAGTTGTCAGTAATTAACTGTGATGTTAATGCATGYTTTATATTACAGGCAGCAAAACTGGAAAAAATGAAGATTCCACCACATGAAATGTTTAAATTGGAGCTTGACAAATATTCCATGTTTGATGAAAATGTAAGAGACTTTTCTTCATCTAGGGAGTGATTTTCCTTCCCCAGTTGAACATACTTATTTGTATACATTTATAGCAATCTTGTTGCAAAACCTCCAGGGCAGTGCTATTACTRTAGTGASAGGAGRGAAGGAGAGAAAGAAAAAGTGATACATTAATTTTATTGTGCGCTGGGGACSAAGGTCTCTGTTAGCTATTATTTCAAGGATATTTCCCTTCTRCATTCCATTGTGCATTTCCTTTGGCTCCTCTCATTGCAAAGCAAAGTGTATATTGTGGAATGTGTATGATGTTCATCCACAGATTTATTACTCTGGTGCAAGGCAGGGTATTCATTTGCAAGTATAAACTCCCCGACTGTGCCAGAGCTGTTGTTTTTTGGAGAGGTCCTGTTCATTTCTGCCCACTGTTTTGCTCTTTCCTGGCAAAGGCTCTTTGAAGGGGCTGTATGGATAACTTTGCTCTTGATTACTTCCCTTGGGGATAAAAATGTTACTTGGAATATATAAAGAGCTGTTTCTTCAGTACTTTATTTGGGGCATTGATTCTGTTTCTGCCTCTCCCCTTCACCTGCACAAATTCAGGCCCTGGGATCAAGTCAGAATGGAGAGCATAAATATTGGAAATACCCCTGCAAGCCAAGGAAAATGTCCATRAAAACTTAGATAATACTTTCTCCATCAAGAGCGTAAATCTCTTGAGTGCTTTTGCTTTAAGCCTTGAATTCAATCTGCTAGTATGACAAAAGATTATTTTAACCATCTGTTCAGGAATTAGTCATTATTCTCTTAACTAAAACCATCTAGAAGTTAGTGGTCTAAGCTTCCCTTACTTAGTACAGGACAGAAGATAAAAGCAACCTTATGTCCCTTCATTATTAGGATGGGAACATACAGAAATAGTCAGTTAGCTGTCAAACTTCTAGGTGACTAAAATTAGCCAAGATACACCCCTTCCTGACAGCCTGTCATCATGACCTTATCTCCCTATCTTCTTAAAAGAAGATTGATTCCATAAAGAACAAAAGCAATCCAAGATTTTATTTTAAATACTCTTTTCTTTTTTTTTTTTTTTTTTTTTTTTTTCTAATCTCAGGAATGTTTTTTTTTTTTTTTAATATTTCAGGGATTTCCCACCCATGATACAGAAGGCAAAGAACTGAGCAAAGGACAAATTAAGAAGCTAAAGAAACTTTATGAAAGCCAAGAAAAGCTACACAAGGAGTATCTACAAATGGTTCAGAATGGAAGTGCAAATTGAAAACAACAGGACTTTTTTTTTAGAAGGCGAGTGCTGGGTTCCCATTGAAGAAGTGAGCATATACTGATGCTCAGATTTCTGTTTACACTTTCTATTATGTGCAAAGTAAAATTCCTGTTTACGTGGGTTAATAATGTCATCTGGAAATACAATAAAAATCCATCATTAAAAAAAAAAACCAACCTGTAAGAAGTTTCTTCTTAGCAATAGCAACAGTGGTTGCCAGTTCTGTTTGTGAAGGTGCTGCTCATTCAGCAAATCCACGTAAGGATTCTTGTTCATTAGCTTTCCAAGTTTTGGTTAATTTGGTCCTACATACTGATCTCTGTCTAAGACACAAAGTTACAGTCAGAAAAATTTACTGCTAAATGGGAGCTGAGTAATTAGCCCCCCAGTAAGAACAGTATTTTCCAGATGACTTTAGTATCTTTACATAAGCAGGAAAAGTGGGTGGTTCCACTTCAATAGTTCTTCTAGCTGCTGTTATTAAAAAGTCTCCTAAGTATACCCAGAACACTTTGCATAGTAGAAGTTAACAGTCCCTTTGTTGAAAAAGGGAACAGATCATCAAGCTGCAGTTTCAATCAAGAGGGTAAGTACAAGGCAAATGCACCTGCATTGARCAAACAGGTGGGAAAGACATGAAGGGCTGATGGCAGAGGTGATGTGTTCTTGGAGTTATCCCTTCCAGGAGATAGGAACCCTGCCAAAGTACCTGATTACCCAAAGTACTCAGTACCTAATTAGCAGTTAAGAACCATGGGGAATTAACAGAGGGTTTCCAAATGAGATACAGTTTGTGGATTGGATTGCCTTTAGGGAATACAGCTAGACATTGTTCTGTGTTCAAGACTKATGTTTTAACACAACAATTTAACCCTGAGATAATAACTTTTCTGATGTAGTATGGTCACATTATATGTGCAGGGGGAGTTCTCTGTTACCTAACAATGCATTTCACTGGCAGAAGATACTAAATAAACTAAAGTTCATGAAATCCTAAAAAATATCTCACCTACTTCGCAACTGCACAGGACAGTGAAGTGTCTGATTTGCAGAGCTATATTCATTGAGAATTCTCAAGGTGACTTGCAGAAAGTCATACTGTGACACCTCTGTTCTCTCAGCCCTTAGGTTCATGCTGCAGTCATTAGGCTGTGTTCCTTTCCTCCATTAAGAGTGAAAACATCTTTGCTTTTCATTTATTTTTTATGTTTATATTCCTCCTTCTGAGGAGTGAACACATTATTTGACGCAACAGAAAGGTCTAGTAGAGTTTTTTTTCTAATTTGTCTGTATTTGCCTTTGAAAAAATACRTAATGTCAAGGTCAGTAAAGCACATGCATCTTGTGTGCAGAAAATAAAATCTGTTGTGAAGTACAAGTTGTATGTGAACTTTGTGTAGTGGGGAGAATATTGAGCTTATCTTTATTCCACAACCATCTTTTTGAAATGGGGTTTACAGAGCTTYTCCTTTAGCTTGCTTTTAGTAATTTAATTAATTTTGCATTCAAACTTGATTATTCTGCTAATTTCTAATCAATTAAATACATGTTTAAACTGCACAGTGATACTTTAAGCAGCCAGCCACAGCCATGAAGGCAACTTCTTATCATTTGGTCTGAGAACAAAAAATGTAATTACATTTTTTGCAGCATTTCAGATCCTAACTCACTTCAGCTCATCATTTTCTTCCCAGCATGCTCCCCGAAGGTGCATGTGCACTTAGGATATCTTTGAAAGGATGGGACATGCTTGTGCTGCTTCTAAAGTTGCTACTTAATGGCAAATAGTGATGGTAATTTGAGTACAGGAATTCTTTTATGGTGATCTGAGTTAGCACTTACTTAAAGCGAGTTGGTATTTAACTATGGAGAAGATGCTGTTGATCCGTGGCTGTCCTGAATGTAGTTTATGACATCTCCAGGATTATATCATGGCTTTTGCCCTGACATGTTGGTTTTTTCCTTCTTCTTACTATGGTTTTATAGAACCTAATCCAATTCCATTACTTATCTACTATATCAATGGATTTTTTTTTTTTAATGCCTGTTTTTCTTCCTAAATGCTTCATTTTTTTTCTGGGACAACTCTCCTTGCCAGGATCTTGGGAGCATTTCAGACTCACATTTTCCAAAGGTTATTTTCCGGTCTTTCTGTATGCTTCCCACATGCACACGCTGCTTCCTCTCTCTCTCCCTCAGTATATTTTTTTTAATTCAGCATGCGTAAGGTCCTGGTGAAGGAAAACTTGGGAGCAAACAAAGAATGCTGCAGCCAGGCTTGGATGCACACTGCTTAAAATGACTTTTTCTGTGTGGGTGTGCCAATTGATCTGTGGGATTACTGAATTGCACAGACAATACCTATTCCCTGGCAATCCCTCAAGGTGGCACTTCAGTGAATTCCACTGCACTTGCTTAGTGAGAGACCTGGCAAGCAGGAGAAGGAAATGCAACAGCAATGGTCTGCAGTGTCTTAGTCATCTGTCTCACTCAGCCAGAAAAAGGTAGAGGACAGACTACACAGTGTTTTAATTTTTCCTTCTTTTGGGGTTTTTTTAAGGTCATGTATGCATACACACTCTTAGGGAAGCCAATCTGAAATATGAATTTCTCTGTATTATGAAAATTAAAATCCTCAAGGCAAGATCTTTGAATTTTAAAGTATTTTAATTTTCTGGGACATAGACCTCATCTTGCTCCTACAACGTGGAGCTTTTCATTTCCCACCTATTAAAGAATTTATTCAGAGATGGCAAGGGAAGATAAAAGAGTGGTGTTTCTGTTTTTAATTGCACCCTTGGCTGAAGGCCAAACTTGGCAGCAGCAAATTTTGTTTGTCTCTTGCTCATAGTGTGCCTTTCAGCCTTTCTGATGTGAATATTCTCATTAACGTCAAATGTGAATACTGCTCCACTCAAGAGAACAAATTCCTCCCATCACTCAGTTCATTCAGATACTGGTAGAAAAATCTACGAATTGTTCAGTCTGAACTTGATGCCACCAGTCTTTTCAAAGACTTTCAACTAATTAGTGCTGATTACATTTATGTTACTCTCTTTGACCTCTTTATCCCAACATTTTTATTTGCTGTCTGCTGTTGCACAAAGGCACTGATGCATTTTAAGTGTGCAAATATGCAGTTTGCTGCCACATATAGTATGTAAAAAAATAAGTTGAAGGTAAGTTTAAGCATTTTTAGGTGGTGGTTGTTGGACCAACTTTAGCTGCCTCTTAAATTACACAACTTCTCCCACACAAATATGGGAAGGAATTTTACTCCACTCTGATTTCACAAGGCAATTTTTATATGTACCCATGCGTAGTATTTAACATGCCTTGAGACAGAACAGATTAATTACGAAGCTCATTAACTATTTAGTACCAAGACTCTGCTTAGTAATGRTCAAACTTCTTCCTTCCCTGCAGGAGAAGTCATTGACAGACTCAGTCTTGTATCTCAGATTAGTCTGTGAATGTCTGGCATCTCACCCAGTGAGAGCAGTTTCCATTAATACCCACCCAAGGGCAGAAGACACAGACAGGCTGAGATCTGTAACTGGCATTAAACTAAGCTTTCTCTCTCTCCAGTGYCAGGTGCATCTGTTTGGAAGCTCTGGCACAATCCCTTCCCTCAATTTTGGTTCTTCAGGCTCTTGCATGTGAGGCTGGGTGTTTAAATCGAGCCAGGGTGATTCAGCAGATACCCGTTTGCAGCTCTCTGCAGGGTAGCAGCRTCTGACAGCAAGATGACTCCACAGATTGTGCTTTATCCACAGCCCTGAAGTCTAGCAGTGTGCTACAAGAGGTTAGACAACAGTCAGCAAAAACACCTCATTGATCATGGGGGATTTAATRCCTTTGGAGACAGGCACTAAAACTCAAGGGTGTGAGGCAATTGAAATGTGTGTTTACTTTGATATACGGGCACAGAAAGGTGCAGCTAGATAACATAGCAAAACCTCTCTTACATCTTTGTAGGAGACAAAGTTCGGAGTTTGTACTCAGCATCTGAGTGGTTTTTGACAAAATSGAGATTGACAGAAAAATCTTAAAAGAATACTTGATAGCTATGAGGCAGCAGCAAGCACRAAAGGGTGGAGTAGGATAAACCCTTATTTCAGAGTTCAGTATGCACTCCTTTGAAACACTGAGAATCAAGTGTAGCCACTTCCATGGAAAAGTTGCCCCAAAATTAAGGATTAATGGCAATATGAGTAGGCTGTTAACCCACTGATGTTAGAAAAAGAACTTGGAGACACATGGAAAGGGAGCTGGAAGCAAAGTAAGGAAGGGGAACTTTTCACTGAACATGTCCTCTGGCCCACCAAATCTGTTTGTTYGTGCAATTTACTACAGTACTCCTGCAGTTCTTTCAAAATTATCTCATTTTTAATTACAGTATAGGTATCTATTTAATTAAAGATTCCGTAGTTATTCCTGTAACCTAAATTCCTACTGAATTAATCTAACGTCAATCTATTGACTAGTTGTTAACTTCTAAAGTATTAGTCTCATTGCTTCCAAACACTAGTCATTAATTGCAGAAATCTGAGCTGCAGACCTGAAGAAAACAAGGGAATCCCCTGACAGGAGAAAATGGTTAGATTTTTTTTCCTATTGAGTGAAAGATGACTAAAATTCTGGAAGTGGCTCCAGCTGTGGAAATTGCTCTATTCCGCTGCTGCTTGCAGACTGCCATGCACTCAGAACCTGGGCTGATGGAGGGGTTTTCTTGGCTTGTTTAACAGGGAATTGTGTCCGAGCAGAAGATGGGCACTGCTGCCTCTGGGTTTGCTCTGGAGGAGCCGGAAAGCAACACCACATGGAACAGGCCAGGCATGGCGCCTCAGAATCTGCATGGATRATCTCCCAGCATRGATAATCTTAATGACAAATTGCAGTTACGGAGACATGGAGAGATCTCGCTGGGATTGCTGAGACATGGTGGGATAGCCCACATGGCTGGAATGTTGTCATGGACACCTGTGTAYTTTTGAGGACCAGTCAGAGAGATGAGGTGGTGGAGTYGCTYGAGCTCTACACACGGACAGATGAATGAGTTGAGAGTTTATGATGAGAATTAAGGGCTGATACGATGACACTGTTGTGGGTATTTGGGTCAGGGCCCCTGGTCAGGAGGAGGAGGAGGTTGATGAGGATTTCTATGGGCAGGTGGGAACAGCCTCACAGTCACAGGCTCTGGTTTTCTGCGGCACTCCAGCCACCCTGAGATTTGTTGGAGGGACAGCACGGCCCGGGACACACAGTSCAGGAAGTTCCTGCAGATTACTGATGATAACTTTTTGCTGGAAGCGCTGGAGAAGCCAAGGAGGCTGAKGGTGTTGCTGTCACTTTAAAGACGCGGGCACGCGCCCTCCCCCGAGCCCCGCCCCGCCCTGCATCACGCGCTCGCCCTGCACGCGCCCGCGGCCCCGCGCGCCCCCCGCCCGCGCTCTCTGATTGGCCGAGCGCCGCGCCGCCGGACAGTCAACATGGCCCGCGTGCGGCGTGGCGGCCGCGGAGCCGCCGGGACCAATCAGCGGTGCCCTTGCTGAGGGAGRGGCCCGCGCGGCGGCCAATGGGACGCGGCCTTGTTGGCGGCGGCGCTGCCCGAGCGAGGAGGCTGCGAGGAGCCCGGCGGCGCTGCGGCCTCTGCGGCGTGAGGGGCGCGGGCAGGTAAGGGCGGGCGCTCCCGGGCTCTGGGCCCTGCGCTCCGGGAACCCGGCGGGGACAGCGGACGGGTCGAAGCAGCGCGGGGCTGGGGATTCTGCCTGGGCCCGCTCAGGGGCGGAGCACGGCGGCGGCCGCAGCCGCCCGGCGCGGAGGGGTTTGCGGCCGGCCCGCGGCGGCTCAGGTCGGTTGGAGGAGTTGGACCCCAGGGAAGGGGGCCCGCGGTGCTCCGTGCCTGGCGGCGGGGAACGCAGAGGCTCCGGCCGCATGTATGGCCGCGCTTGCCTGGCAGCAAGCCCGCCCTGTCCCCGCCCTCCCGGGGGAGCGGGGGAGGAGGGCGGGAGGGCTGTTTGTGGTGAGCGGTGCCCCCGGCGCTCTCACGCCGCCGTGCTGGGGTTGAGTCAAGGCCTTCGCCGCTTGGCTGAGGTGCGATGCTTTCGCCTGACCTCAGTCTCGGTGTTCTGTTCCAGCAGTGTGGCGAGTGATTCGGGGCGCTCGGTTTTCCRTTCCGAGTTCCCTGTCTGCCAGTTGAGGACCTGTTTAAAATTTCCTCTGCTGCTGCAGTTGTTTACTACGCGTGATACTGGTGCCCGTAGGATTTGCCAGACTCCCTTCCTGTAACAGCTGCTCACGAGGCTTCAAAATGTAAAGGTAGAGAAGTGATTATGGGAATTACAGGGAATGATAATATAGGAAATTCTGAAACCAGAATCACTAGGCAAATTTTTATGACGTCATCTCTAAACAAAATAGTGTTCTTGTAAGGAAATTTCCGAAGTGAGCCTGAGTATTGCTGATGTGCGGGGTAGGTTAATGAGTTTTTCTCAACTATTTTTTATTGATCTGTTATTATTACCTTTTCACAAAGTGGCAGAGTTTACATTTGCGGCTTCCCACGGGGTTGCATCTCAGTGGCTCTAAAACGGAAGTTGTAACTTTCCCTTCTGATTTGTTGTAGTTACGTAAAACACTTAACAGCTGTGGGCAGGAGTCTTCCTGTGAGTTSAGGAGCCCTTCAGTTTCCTGCTTTGTGTTTTAGTTGTGTTTAGAAGATYTGTACAACAAAGCGGAGAAGATTTATTCTGTGTACACTTTTATTTACGAGTACATGCAACCAGTGTATAGATTTTTCCTTTGAATTTGTGTMCTTCAGGATATTGTCCTTTTAATGAGCTCTTCCTGTCCTAGTGTGTGTCAAGTTTACAGTTTCCTGCAGTTTTAAGCGACTGATGGTGTGTCCTTTGTGCCAGGCAGGTTGCAGGAGCAGCCTGCTGTGTAGCTCAGGGGCTTGATCTGGTCTCCTCTGTCCCCAAAGCTTCGTCTGCGTGAGCCGTTTGAAAACGGTGAACTGTCCAGAAGAAATGAGGCACTGACTTGGCCTCTTAATGTTGGTGACCATAACGATAATAACGATGCCTTCTGCTGTTRTTTCATTGGGTTCTGACAGCTTTTTCAAGCCTTCATTGGCTGTAAACTGAGCTCACTTGCTTGGAGAGGGATGAAGATGATGSACATGAAGTGCTTTGCAACTGTACCTTTTCAACCTGGTGTGCACTTTTATCTCTAAAATTTCCTTTTGCTCCCCTCCCCTGCCCTCACCAGCTTGTCCTGAGTGTTTTGTGGGTGAGTCTGGTGGTGAAGTCAGTGCAAGACATCTGGAATGAAACTGGGAATCACAAGCTGCTTTCCAAGGAAGTTGCTTCTAACTTTTTATTGATATACTTGTTTTTACTTTCTAGTTGTGAAAGGCACAACTTTAGGGAGTGGAACAAGATTTAAAATACATATTTGCACCAGGGAATGGTGTAGCTTTTTCTTGTTTTTCTTTTTTTTGTTGTTTCTTGTTACTTGGGTGAATGGCTTTTGTCAGAACATGCCCAGTTCATGTCTATTCCAGTGGAGGTGAATTCAACTGCTATTAAAACATGATTCTACGTTTTCCAAACACAAATGAGGATCTGTGYTCCCTCAGCAGGCTTGAGAAGTAGTTCCCTGCAGGAAATACAGCACAAACAGCCTTACAGAAGAATTTATATGTGGAGTAAAGTCTTTAACCATTAGCTCTGTCACTGAGTCTAGGCTGGAAGYCACAAGTCTTTGAGGATAATTTTTAAGTAATGTGAGTCTACATTTTTAGTTGCTTACTGTTRCCTCCTCATATAGTGACTGGGATCATATAACTTGCTGGCTGAACTTTGATATTAGGTTAATTTGCTCTGGTTTACCTTTTTGATTGTATCTTTTTTCCCCCCTGCCTTTGGTTGCTGTGGTAGGAAAGATTTAATTTATACCCCTTTATTTCTTCAACTGTAAGGTTGTAAAAATCTTCTGTTTTGCTCCAGCAGATGTCTGCTGGCATTGCTACTTTCTCTTGTGATGTTTAAGGCAAGAGGAATTGTTTGGAAATAAATCTGCGTGAGCTGGTGGAACACCTACTCTGCCAGCAGCCCCTTTTGTTTGTTCCTGGGCTTAACCTGTAGCATGGGCTCATGGGCTTATTTTGGAGATGTAAACAACTTCCTGTGGAATAATCTGAAGATTATTGTTAGTACTGTCAAAAATTATTAAAGCTTTTCAGCTCTATTTGAAGTGGTTGTGAAAGCGTTGCTTTTGCAGCTTAGAGCAGGATTCAGCATTTTCCAGATGGAAGAGTTCATGCAATCTCTGGGCTGCCGCTCAAGTTGGCATTAGCACTTAGGTTCTTCTTTGGTAGCCCTCTATTGGAAGCTGGGCCTGAGATCAGGGTGTTTGGCYTTCACAGAATTGGAGAAATTCAACTCTTACAAATGATTGAAGCTACTTTTTGTTCTGAATCTGACTTGCAGACTAATGTCTGCTTTCTTGAAAGCTTGGTGGTGGAAAATACMCACCTGTGCTTCTGTATCGTAGGTAGTGATTACTGGAATGTGTGATCAGCTGTTTAAAATGGGGGTAAAAAACCCCAAACTCTGTTACTAAAATATACATATGTTGGCTGTTTCACTCCAGAAAGAAAAGAATAGCAGAGTAAGTTAGACAATCTGGCTCACTCTGGTTTCTCAGGAGAGCTAATTTAGATATTGGGGGCTGGGGTAGCTGTGCTAAACTTGGTTCCARTCATTGTTCATAATGAGATTTTAATTTCTCTCTTTCCTTTTCATTTTCTGACTCCTGAAAAATAAAGTCAAGGCAAATCTCTATGTAGGGGATTTTGCTTTCCTAGCTACTGTCAAAACCCCTTCTCTTCCCTTCCCTTTTCTTGGCAAATAATTTTCTTCAGTGGTTTTTTTTTCTGTTTATCTAGCAACAGTTTTAGGCACATTGTAGAGCAGCAGAAGCAGYTACTCGCAAAAATAACTGATTAGACAGTGAAGTGAAACATATTTTTATGCTTGGGTGATAAAAGATAAAAGTCATTTGGAAGTTATTGTAATTAATTCATTTGAACTTTCATTGTTTTCAGCTCAAGTATTCTATATAGGCAGAGATTAAAAATTCATTATGTACAGTGATACTGTCAAGGAACTAGAAAATAATACATTTATGCCTTCCCCTTTGTTTTTTTTTGGTTTGTTTTTTTGATAGAATGCAGAGCTAATTTAGGAAACTATGGCACTTGTCTTCAGACTGAAGACCCTGATTGAGTAGAAATGTGTTAGTATCTGAWATACTTAACAGAAAGAAAAAGTTCTAGCAGGGTTAAACCACCTGACAGACTGTTAAAAACTGAACAAATTTCAATTTGGATTGGGTATTGTGGTAGTTATTTACTATGGAGGATTATGCATGATGAATTTCTTAGCAAAACCAGAAGYTGTTAATTTGTATTGAGGTTTTAAACATGACCTGTTCTATTTTCATCTTCTGTTGAGGTAAACAAATTATTGTTCAAATATTTTTAAGCACTGTTTTTCAACTTGCAGGTGGATACAGACACACAGATGGCAGATAACAGGTATGTTGTTCTGTTTTCCTGAAATTAARTCAAGGTAGTTAGAGCCAACTGTATATCTGGTCTTCTGCAAGAGGATTTTTTGGGKTTTTTTTAACCTGTGAAGTGTGGAGTCCCAAACTTGGATAAGAGTAAAACRGTAATATTTTCTCAAAGTGTTCTAAAGAACTGAAGACAGCACTGATCCTCAGTGTTTCTCTAATCYGTGTAATTTAAGCATGCAAAAGCCACCTTTTTTTCTACTCTTTATAGTGTTTTTGAACAAATAACAGTGTTATGGAAGTGCTGCAAATCCATATGAGCTGCTGCTCTTCTGAGGCTTGCAATGCTGGATAAGCTGGTCTGTCCAGTAACTGATAACACCCATTTTCATATGTGATATCTCTTTTGGTGTTGTGTCCGAGTTAGGGCTAATTTCAGCAGTATCACAAATGTGCATTTTGTGACCTCTAAACTGGCAGGGAGCACARGGAGCTGGCTGGCTGTTGACTCATGCTGGGCCCTCTCTTTCTCCAGCACAGGAAGTTTAATGGAAGATGTTGTAGCAGGGAGATGGGGACATGGTGTAGAAGTGAATATTGTAGTCAAAACAGCTTCTTAGAGAAGCTTGAAACAGCTTTTATCTCCTGTTCATCTTCCTTCTGGACCTGCATCCTTTCTCATGTTTTTCTTCATCACTTACACTAAAAGTGTCTCRTATTTTCATTTGTGAGTATAACATTTTCCTGTGCAGTGTCCTTCTATACATGAATGGCCAGCCATTCACTTTCTGAGATGAATTTATCTGTCAAAGATTTTTGCTTTGAGCTTATGATGTTTTGTTTTGATGCTGGTTTGTTTTTTTGTTGGGTTTTTTTTTTTTTTGGCCTTGCCTTACCTGGTACCTATTCCTTACCTTATCTGGAATAGGATGAGTTATACTCTGTTCATCTTAGGAGATCTAGTGTCATGTCCAAAACTTTGAGTTTTCACAAGTTTGAAAACATAAATATGTCTTTTATTGGCATACTTATCTATAAAATATGTCTGTAGCAAACTGAAAATTCAGAATAATTTATTCTTAAATGTTAACATTTTTGTAATGTAATGCTATTTTAATATGTCACCTTTTGAATTCTTTTAGTAAAACAGAAGATACTGCTTCAGATTCCCTGGAGGCTGCTAAAAATGCAACCAACAAAAAAGGTAAAAAATACATTGTAGTAGGTAGCATTACAGAAATGGAATGAGCCTTTACAGTCAAAACTAAAGATGTGTTCACAGTTGAAAGCAAAACAATGTTTTTTAGGCGAACTGTTCACTCTCTGTTTTCCRTGTTTATTGCAGCCAAAACCAGAGTGAAGGCTGTATTTTTGTGTATGCTGTGACTGTGGTGCTTTATTACATGAAGTGATCCACGACACTTGCAATAAGGCCTGCATAGACTGGCTTGTAACAAAGTGTAGTTTTTGTCAACATAATTATCAAAATGAGCAGTTCTGTATGTATGCTGGTTTTTTACTGTCTTGTTTCTCAGAAAGTACATCTTTAGAATATGTCCTCTTGTAAGTTTTTATTCTCCAGGAGAAAGGTCTACAGATAATTGCTGAATAGTGGTTTTYAGGTTAATGCTTCTGTGTCCAGAAAAGCTACAGTTCCATTATTTCGCCAAATATTCAAATTTGTAATCTATGGTGAAATGTGTTTCATATATGTGGTCACTGAATGTTCTTAAGGTCTCCCTCATTACCTTTTTTTGTTTTTTTTAAGAAAGCCTTTTGACTGGCACTTGGAAATCAWATGAGAACTGGTAGACACCAGAAGAATTATCTGAATAATTCTTACAGTCAAGTTGGATTGCAAAAAAAACCAAAAAAACCCCAAATAAATAAGAAAAGAAAAGCAACACGCAACCATGTGAAGGCTTCACCATTTTAGTGCTGTGCAATTTATTGGGTTTCTTAATGTCTGAGGAAAAGAGCACTGAGAAAGAATGGAAAGATGTGAAAAGCAAAAGTCTTCCCACCAYGAAACCCTGCATGGATATTAATAGGGGTTTTTAACTCCTAACCAGAAGCATTTTAGATCTGACCTCCTGTGAAAATAGTCTCTGTGAAGTGTTGTGATGATTGAGGAGTTGTACAGGTTGTAAAATCAWCTTGATGTAAAAAATCAGTAGTTTTCAAGGTCACAGTGCTGTGCTGCTTTGTAGTACAGTACACAATGTAATTGACAGGTTTTCTCAGGAGTCACGCTAAGTGGAAAACAGATGTCTTGGAAGTGTAATTCAGTGGTTCTCCTTTTTCAAATTTATATGTGGCTTTTAAGGTACAGCTAATACAGAGGGAGGATAAAGAAACTCCTGTTTTGCATTTTCTTCCATAAAGGGAAACCAGGAAATTTGCTTATGTGGTCGGTGTACTACTTGCTTGTAAAAGCAACTGATGGATTTGCAAAGAAAAAAGTGCATTCACTACCCTTGTCCAACTTTATATTCCTGACATCTGGTCCTGAAGTAACTATGTTATTAGTCAACTACAGTGGTGTTATTTGAGGTGTGAAAATAGTGAATATTTTTACTATGACTTCTGTAAGACATTGTATGACAAAAGCACTATAAATCTATGCAGATTGGCTTAAAAGTGGTTTCCTGTCTTCATAGAAAAGCTGGCAGACCAAGTGATGCAAAATCCACAGGTCCTCGCAGCTCTTCAAGAACGCCTTGACAACACAACGCTTACTCCTTCAAGTTACATTGAAACGTAAGTACTGGACGTAATAAAATTCTTGAAAGAGTGAGGGCGTAATAGAATGTTATTACTGTGTAATTAAGGTAGGAATTTAGAATAAATGATTCACTAAGAAAAATGGTTGACTTAACCCATCATAGTGGCTTACTTCTGGAAGAGTCAGGTTTTAGCTTACACAGAATTGCAAAACCAAAATTTTGTCCAGTTCAGTATTTTCTGTGGCCATTATTTTTTGGGATAGAAATAACTCCCCATCCCTCCTTTGTTTCCTTCTGTAACCCTTGTTCTGACAGGGCATGTGGTACACTGATTGATTGATGATTTCTATAAGATTGCTGTCCAGGATTTAATGGAAAGCTGAGGACCTGTCTACTCCTAGTTTGAAGCTTAGTGGTTTATTGACTGTAAAGTAGATTTAAATGTTGCCTTTAGTAAATACYTAAGCTTTTATTTCCTGACTGAGAACAGCTGGTTGTAGACCTCTTTTTAGAAAAGAAGAAAGTTCTATAAAGAGTTCTTTTTACATGGCTGTATCTAAATGTTTAATCACTTAAAGTGCAGATTGGCAGTCTGTGCTTTCCGAGTGTGACTTGTGAACCAAAACTTTCCCCTGTAGGATGCACAATTCTTATTTTTCATAGATGGATCAACACAAATCTAGTCTCAAAGTTTAGGTATAAACAAAGGTATTAATTTCAGATCTCTGAACTACACGGGGAGGGTAGTGGCCCCAGGGAATGGAACAGACGATGACACCTTTGAGAAGAACTTGGGTAGGAGAGGATTCTTTCAACTTTTTGRAATAGGTTTTGAAGAAACATGTATGTTTGACATAAGCCTCGTATTTAAAAATTGCACGTCGTTATGAGCAGCCTATATTGCAGTAATATGGGAAATAATGCTGAGGCAACTAACTTTTAACCTTAAATAATTTTGATTTTTAGTTTTCCAAAAGCAGTGATAAGAAGAATTGATGCCTTGAAAAAGCTCCAGGTGAAGTGTGCCCATATAGAAGCTAAATTCTATGAAGAAGTTCATGATTTAGAGAGAAAATATGCAGCACTCTATCAGCCTCTTTTTGATAAGGTGGGAAAACTGTGTGCATAATTTTTATTTCTTTGTTTCTATCAATTCTGGTTGCATATATATAGTTTTATATCTTTAATTACCTTCTTGATTTTTTTAACACAGAGAAGAGAGTTTATTAATGGGGAAGCTGAACCCACAGATGCAGAGGCAGAATGGCACAGTGAAAATGAGGAAGAAGAAAAACTGGCTGTGAGTACAAGCTGGATCAGGAACTACAGATATATCAGATTGTCAGAGCTGAATTCCTGTTCTTGCCATTGAAAGACTCAGCTTTTGTGTTAGGAATGTGTTCTGGTGATKGATACACTGCTCGATCCAGTGAAAGCTTCTAAACTGTTAATTTAGCCTTTTTTCAAATTTGTAACTGGAGGGAGTTGAGGAGTTGCCTTTGCTGGCACTGTTCGTAACCTGTTAACAGCATCTTCCTGCTAATGGGTTCCATTCCAGTGCTACATGAAACCCCAGGATAATAAAAGGCTGGTTGGTCCTCTGCCTGTGCCCATTATTTTGGGGACATCATTAATTTTAATTTTCATAAATACAGGTTAGACACTTGTCACAAAGTCATAAAACAGAATTGATCTAATAAAATGTGTGCTGGCTGGTGGATTCCTACTTGTCTATTGAGTAGGAGCTGTCCAGGTTTAGGGAGTATAATATAGTCTGTAGGCTGCCTGTTACTTTCCCAGCATCATTTCTGGAGATGTGTGCTCAGGCTTTGTCTCAGAAAAGCGACCTACTTGGAAAACTGTTTGCCATTCTGTCAGGCTTTCTTTGCATTTTTTTCCTTAGCCTGAACTTCTTCTGGTTTTTTTTTTTTGGTTTTGTTTGGGTTTTTTTTTTTTTTGTGTATGCTGTTCTCTGTTCAAAATGAATTGTTTGTTTTTACTGATCTCCTGAGATTTAGCATGACACAGTACTCCATGTGCGTGAACAAAAAACATTCCTTAGGCTTTGTGTAAATACAGCATTGACAAGCTCTATTCCACACAGTAAGATCAGGAGCGTGTCTAGATGGGAAGGTAAACTGCTGCTTCATATTCTTGAAACTGCAGCTTCGTGTTCTTGGTTCCTCATGATCCAAGTTATTGCCAAAACATCCTAAATACCTGCTGCTACCTAGTGGTGTAAAAGGAAAGGTGCAATACAACTAATTCAGACTGAATTTCCAGGGTTGTTTGGGATTGAGAAATTATTTAGTCATTCYTTTTTATAACATTTGACATCAGTTATATGGAGGGCATCCTGTTTTTCAAAGCAGTAATAATGATACAGTGTAAGAATGAAAAATACCCATGAAAACCATCTTTACCGAGTAGTCTGCAAAATGGAGAAGCTAAAACAGCATTTCAGAGGGTGAAGTTTTATTTTAAATTTTTAGATGAAACACTCTATGTGGCTTATAGAGCTACAGAAATGAGATTAACAGAAAAATAGAAGTGCATTTTTATTTTTTCTGTTTATAAAAAGATAGAAAATGTTTTAATTATGTTTGTCAAATCAGTGAAGCTGATACATGATCTATTTAGTCTTCATGTAGAAGACTTTCAAATGAGTTGAAAGTAAGTCTGAATTAAATGTATATATKTTTAATTGTGTAAATAAACCTTGTATCTCTTAACTTCATTTGCAGAGAAAAAAGTAGATTTCAGATGTTCCTTAAATACAGCTTCAGAGATGCTAATTGTTTTGTACCTCTATATCTGTGTTTATTGAATATATAAAAGTCACAATTTAATTTCTCAGATGTTTCTGTATTTCTTTCCCAGGGAGACCTGAAAAATGCAGTGGTAATAGACGAAAAAGCGGAAGAGACAAATGTCAAAGGAATTCCAGACTTCTGGTTTACTATCTTTAGGAATGTAGATATGCTAAGTGAATTAGTACAAGTAAGTTTCTGCTCTGAAATGAGCAGCTTCTGTTGTGTTAAATGAATTGCTGCTTCTCCCATTAACAGTCAATCCTTGTGGAATGTGTGTGAGACACTGAATCTTTGAGGCTTTGGAATCCCTGAAGATGCTTAAAAGGCTTATGATGGACAAGCGTTTTTAGTTTAGTCCATGAAGGATTACTTTTGCAAGCTGTAAGAATACCTGTGGATTGGTTGAATTCATGTTAAACAGTTTATGTAGTTATGCATGCACTTGTATTAATTGCTTTTAATGCTGTTGAAGAAAAATTCCCTGGCGTGTGTCTTCCTGTGAATCTCACTAGCAATAAATACCCTGAATGAAGTTACTGTATCTTCAGTAATACATCCTGGMAGCTTTTTTTACTGACGACAAGGCCTAATTGAGAATTTGGCACATAGTATTTGCAGCTATGATTAAGAGATTTAGATCCAAATCTTTACTTCAGCTGAAATTGTTGAATTAGTTGCAAGGTTTGATTCTTTCTTTAGAAGCGACTGTTCTTCTAAATATTTCCTGCTGAATAGAATTTTACTTTTTTTTTTCTTCTTAGGAATATGATGAACCTATCTTGAAACATCTGCAGGATATTAAAGTCAAGTTTTCTGAACCAGGRCAGCCTATGGTGAGTTTTCTCTGCTTGTTTCTCAGGACTATTGTAGTAATGAGATGAACAAAATATTTATTCAAATCTCTTTGGCTGAAGTGTGTTGGGGGGAGGTTTCTTTCAAGATGATATTTTCATGCTTTGCCTTTTAAAAATTTATCTTCAGCTTTCATGACCCTTTGCTCTTCCATTCTCAGCCTGAACAGCTCTGACATTACTCTAGATTAAAATTCTGGTTCAGTTCTGTCCATTTTTTTCTTCCCTTTTTTCTCTTTTTCTCAAATTCTAGTATAGCTGTTCTTGGTAATATAATTACATGTCTGCTTTTAATTTTAAAATGAATTGTGGGAAAAATTCTTGGTATCAAATATTTCAGCAAAAGGAGATGTGACTTGGTAATACTGATCAAWAATTATTATGGATACTGTACCTGTTGAAAAGGATAGCAAATATATTAGGTGGTATTTTGAAAGTGTAACTAAGGAGTATTTTTTTAGAGGACAACTTTGCTTTTTTGCTTTTTCTTGTGTATATTCAGTGCACAGAAACACAGAACTGTGTGTGTTGAAAAGAAATTGTGCTGCCTATTTAATTTATGTTATGCAGACAATGCTTATTCTTTTAATTCCCTTTGAGAGGAAAGCAAGGAGAAGGATGGAATGGGAGCCAACAGATACTTCCTTTCTGTGGCTTTTTTCCTTATATTTGGTATGTTTTGTTTAGTCCTATGGAGTTACGGTCTTCTGACAAYGTCTGAAGTAAATGCAAGACAAGATTCATTAAAGATTCACATAAGAAAAGTGGAAGGACTTTGTCAGAATAGYTTTTAATGGTTAATAGCTTTAATGGTTAATAACAAGTTGGTTTTGTTTTTTAATTCTTACTTTCTTCTGTTAGTACTGAAACACTTGAGCTGATAATAGGCAAGAAAGCAGTGTGGCAGAGAAAAACAGAATTAAGTTTCTAAAGATGGCTGGGGCTTAAGGAGAGGCCATGAATTTTTTGAAGGAAATTAATTGTCTAAGCACAAAATTAGGTATTCTAAGAAGTTTTATCTTGAAGTATATCTATTCAGTGGTATTTGAATGAGATGGGAATAGATTTTTTTGCCTAGATAATTTTTATGTTCTCATTCAGCTTTGTTTTATAGTACCTTAAGTTGAAGAAATTTTAAAATAATGCGTTTATCTGGTCTTGCACTGTTCGTAACCTTTTGACAGCATTTTTCTGTAAATAGGTTCCATTCCAGTGCTACATTAAATCCAATAATAGAAGGCTGACAAATTCCTTGTCCCTTCTGTATTTGGAGACAAAGGATGCATTTTTAACTGCTTGAGTGAAACCTGTTCTCCAGCTGTGTCTTGCTGTCTTATCTGCAGTTCTTTCTCTGTTGAAAATTGGTGCAGCAGTGGTAGCCTTGTACTGTAAGCAACTTCACATATCCAATATGTCATAGGTGCACCGATTCTGCTGGGGATTAGGTTTTGCTGCTTAAGAAATGCATGATAATTAGGAATTTTGTGATTTACTGTTGACTGAAACCAATGAACTATAGTTATGGTACTCCAAAAGTGGATTTACATGACTGCAGTTAAAGTGCTTCAAAGACCTGTTTGTTGTAGCCTGCACATGGAAACTTTTATCTGCATGAAGCATAAGTGATTCCATTTCTATTGGCTTTTACTTATTTATAATCATATGTATAAACTTACGTGTATTTTAGAATTATAATTTCTRTTTACATATTTATTTGGACATCAGGATCCCAGGTTGTATTCAGACCTGAATGATGCATCTTCATAGCTTAAAAAAAGGAAGTTTTCTTGTTTTGAACTTCATGAGAACATAGCTGATTAAAAAAAACCCCAGAGGTGTTAAATAAAGAGTACTGGAAAGGTTATTGCAACACTTCAAATATTATGTGAAGCTTGGTGCTTCTTGCCTCCTAATTAGCAGGTATWCAATGAAATGCTGAAATGCAGTCTGTGCAGATATTTTTGTCTTGCTAGCCCTTGGGATCCTGCATRCTGTTGTGCCACTGGTTGGTTATTTATAGGCCCAGTGATGTTTTATGGGATTATTTGGGTATGAATGTTCGTCACTGGTAGTGGATAAGCTAAGTTTGTAACTCTTCCCCTGAGCATGTTTGCCAGAAAGAGATTAGCCTTAGCTGAAGACAGCCTCCAAACCATACAGCTGTCTTGAAGTGCTTTAAAGGGCAGTAAAATAGGCAATGTGAGGTCAACACAGATATTCCAGTGTACTGCTGGGTCCCACTGGCTTCCTTTCCTTAAACAGTGAGCGTGGGGTTTGGGAGGCTGCTGTTGCCACTAGTCTCCATCACTCCTTAACCATTATCTTTGCAGATTTCAGTCATGTGAGGAGATTCATGGGGTCTTGGGAAGATTAAGGGGCCTTTGGGARATGACTAAGGAGTAAATATCTGTGATGAACAGGCTGTTGTCCCGAGTTATATTTATCTTGTCTGCACATTAATAGCCTTTAAAAAGAGGATGGCAAGGCAGGCTTGGTGACAGCAGTYAGTTTTCTGAGTCTGAAGAATGCCTGGGGAAGTTTATTCAGGGCTAGTCTTTTGGCAGTTATGTAATCTGTTTTGTATGCAGATTAGGGCTAATTCTTAAGGCATATTACTGAGGAAGTAAATAAAATATTTAASGTAACTGTTACACATGCTGTGGCTGGGCAGATGCTGGGAGCTTTGGCTTTCAGCCCTTCTGTTGTGCTGAGCTGACCTGCAGGCCTTTCCCCCCTTCAGGTGTCTAAATCAATGCTGCAAAAGCCTTTATCCTTTATTTCCTCTGTTCCAAGACAGATAGAGTTTTGATTTACTTTAAAAAGTTCATAGTTGATCCTGAGTGCAAAGTGAGCATATATAGCATTGTGCAAGCAGTTCAGAAAGCTTTACAGGTCAGAAAACTGATGCACTGTTGATGCTGTGTGTTTCTGTAACTGGAGCCTTTTGTTCTCCATGTAACAAAATGTTCTTCGAACAGTTTTTGGGTGCCACCAGAGGCTCAAACACAACCTGCTTCATGAAAAACCTGCTTCAAGCTGTAACCTATTAAGACATGTTGGTTGTAGGATTCAGTTTATTAAGTCAGTGTTCTTTTGCAGGATTTTTATTATCAAATGGAAAAAAACCCCTCTGGTTCCTGATGCAGTGTACTGTTTAAATAGACTCCTGCAATCTAAGTTTTCTTTTAATCAGAAATAAAGTCTGATTTTCTCTTTGAAATCATGATGTTAGTCATGGTTGAGGGAGTAATAGAACCACATGCTCTTATTCTAATGTTAAAATGACTTCAGAATAACAACTCCTTCATCCCTAGTACAAAGATGATGAGAGGATTCCATATGAAATGAAATCAAGATTTTTCTCAGACTTCTTAGAATTGGAATCTTAAGTCAAGTTTGTTCTAGCTTCTTGCACATTTCAAATTGGTTGACATTCTTAAGTTCCTCCTTCTGCTGTAGTTTGAAATATATATTTGCCATCAAATGATCTTTTTTTTTGTATTTTCAGGGTTTAATTAATTATGTTGATGCACTATTTCATAGATTAAAGTTAGTGGTAACATAAAATTTCTTCCAGTCTTTCTCATTAGAGTTCCACTTTGGGCCCAATGACTACTTTTCTAATTCAGTCCTGACAAAAACGTACAAGATGAAGTCGGAGCCAGACAAGACAGATCCCTTTTCATTTGAAGGACCTGAAATAGTTGATTGTGAGGGGTAAGGAAAACTGAAATTAAAAAAAGCTTCTGAAGTAAAAATGTGTATTTTTTTTTTGCTCACTATGATAATGGTCAATGAAGATAAAATTGTTGCTATCATCAAAACTGGCAGTGTTTGTAGGGATGATGATGTTAGCCTTAGCATGCAGAAGTAACAGATGCATAAATAGAGGCATATTTTAATATAGTGTACATTTTAAACTGGACACATTGGAAATGTAATAGCTCTCTAATTGAGGTAACAATCCTTTTATTTCCACATAATAAGAAAATTATTTTTAGTCATTATATTTCTCCTCAGTCTGGCCTTAGACTCTCTTGGATTATCATCTCCTCAGCAATTTTTAGTCCAGCAGGAATTGGTCATTTGTGTCATCTGTTCTTGAGGCTGGAACACACTCATCACACAATTTGGTTCTGATAGCTGTGGCTAATGCAGCAATTTTTATTTATTTATTTTTTATTTCAAAACATGTTCAGAAAACAGCTTTGGATGGTGAATTCTCATGTCTGTTCTGGAAGTCTGTTGAGTTGAATACCACATTAGAGTTTTTTGAGGGTAAAAGAATTGTTCCTTCCATCTAACCTTACCCTTTCTCTTCCTATCCATGATCTCTGCTCTATAACCAAATTTCAGTGCCAAACCAGAGCAGAGCTGACACAAAGGAAAAAAAGGCTTTTGTGCCCTATTTTTCTTAGCATTTTAAGTTTTTTTGTTTTTTTCTGTTGGTGATTATTTGGTTTTTAGGTTTTTTCCCTACCTTTTTGTAGGATGTAGGATGTGTTTTGGTGATTTAGTTTTTGGGGTTTTTTAACTAATGTTTAAGAAATGTGAAATGGTTTTTGAAAGCATCCTGACAACCTCAAAGCCTTTTTAGTGTTACATGTTGGCTTTTGAATTGACTATTCACCTACAGTGAGGCAAAACGTATACTTTATGTTTAGTGAAAGTTGTGCYGAAGTAACAGACTACTCCCTTTTGAAGAAAATTTACATTAATTACTGAAAAAATATTTTCTGTTTAAGTACTACAGAGGAGTGCTCTCCTAGATTGCTGATTTGTCAAAAGGATTTCAGTTGATGCTTTCTGATGAAGGTGTKAGATATGGTACAAGTAGAGCAGGAAAACATGTCTGACTTGTTAGACAGGTTATGGATAAAACTGGTGACTTTGGCCATCTGTCTGTAGGACAAGATATTTTTCAGACACTTAAGGGTTACTGTGACACTATTATTTCCATTCAGGAGAATTAGTCACTCCTTGTTTGCTCTGTGCAGTTTTGGGTAAAACTTGAATGGGGAGAGACTTTTCATTGGTATAAAGTGTCARTTTGTACAGCAGCAGAATGGAACTGAGAATGGAGCTCTTTTCAGCTTGATGACTTGGCAGCCAAGCACAATCTGAGCATTGCTCTTCAGGCAGCTCTGACATACACATCCAAATTATTAGGGTATCTGGAAAGATACTGCCTTGACCTGTAGTGAGAGGATGTAGTGTATTGTTTCCTAATGGTCTGAGATCTTTTTTTCTGAAATGGCTTAATCCTGTCCTTGGTTACAGAAGTCCARTTGTTGGGCCAAAGAGGTGTTGAATTATAAGTGGAATGGGGGCAGTGATTATTCTGCTAAGACAAACTTGTATAGCATTATCATTTAGGGAAATATTTGATATGTCCAACATACACATAATCTCTAGGACTGTGATCGACTTCACATCTTGTCAAGTRGATTCAGTTGCCATTGTGTGTAAARCTAGCTTTTCCCAGAGTGTGATAAGCCATCTTGGCTTTGATGTAGCTGCTCTTACTCAGTTCCTTATTTTCCYTGATGCTTTGGGTTAAAATGCTGTTTCTCACTTGCTGTCTCTAGGTGTACTATTGACTGGAAGAAAGGAAAAAATGTTACAGTTAAAACCATCAAGAAGAAGCAGAAACACAAGGGCCGAGGCACAGTTCGGACAATTACTAAACAAGTACCCAAYGATTCATTTTTTAACTTCTTCAGCCCAATAAAAGGTAAGCTTGGAAATTTAGAATTTAGGATACTTAAAATATGTTGGTTTTTTAATATGTGTATTTATTTGGCTTAAACATTCAAATTATTTATGCTGCTGCATTGTAAACTGCCTGCTTACTAGAAGATTGCAAACTGTTGCCCATCCAAACAAATCCTTTTGTTCTGATGTTATTCTGTAGAATTTGGCCAATAAGTATGCATTGTAAACMGGATTCATAGTATGGAGAGAGTCTCATGTAGCATCTCTTAAAGAAGTTGACCTGTTTTACCACAGGATGGCTCCATCCATCAGTTTGATGTTTCTAACATGCAAAAGAAATGCATTCCTTTGTTGGTCGAGTTACAGCATAGCGGTTTCATTTAAATCTCTGTGTCAAGTGAAGAACTTCCTGTAGTTTCTTTTGTGATTAATTTGTGATTCCTGATGCTCCATACATAACTTTGTCATTCTCCTAGTCTAATGTTAGGTGTATAYTTGCATATTAAACAATTAGGATGTATTCCAAAACCATTATTTTTTTTCTTGGTACATCTTTMATTGTCCTCTTCTGCAAACATAGATGGAGGAAGTAGTTCATTTTGTGGATTAAAGGGGTCCTGCAAGAAAGGTGATGAGAGGCTTTTTGTAAGGGCGTGTAGTGACAGGACAAGGGGAATGGCTTTAGGCCAAAAGAGGGAAAGTTTAGATTAGRTGTTAGGAAGGAAGGTTAGATGTTAGGAAGAAATTCTTGACTGTGAAGGTGGTGAGACACTGGAACAGTTTGCCCAGAGAAGCTGCGTTCTTGGAAATGTTCAAGGCCAGACTGAAAGGGTTTTTCAGCAACATGGTTCTCATAAAAGGTGTTTCTGTCRATGGCAGAGGGSTTGAAACTAAGTGATCTTYAAGGTCCCTTCCAGCCCAAACTATTCTGCGATTCCAGAGATGTACTCAACAAAATGGTTCTTGATTCTGTCATGGGCTATTATGAACTACCTGCCCCTCCTAATTACCACTCTAAATCCCCATATGTGTGGGGTAAGAAACATGGGATGTGTATTTCCAAAGTTGAGAGTGGTTTGGTACATAAATGTCCTCTAATTTTTGTTGCTGCTTTGAGGAAGGGATGGAGATTTGTCTCCTTTTGGTGTTATATTGTTGTTTTGAATACCCAAAGAGCACTTTGGAATTAGCTGTTTAAGATAAGACTGTGACATCTGCTGGCAGTTGATGCTTTCATTTTCAAGTGGAGAACAGACTGAGCCAAATGATCACTTTCACAGTAGATCACATGATAGTGTAGAAAAGGGAAATTACATTTTGATTTGTGTTAGGTTTTTTTGCATTGATTAGATTTTTTTATTGTTGTTGCTTAATTGGCTGGTTTTGTCTTTAAACAAACAAAACACCCACCCTGGTCCATGCTGGTTACAGTACTGGGGCACTTCTCAACAATGCTTTGCAAATTCCTGTCAAAATGTTCATCTGCTTGGTACCAGTTGTTCTGTGGAAGAGGAGATAATTTGTAGTGCTCTAGCCAAATAAAGGTATTGTATTAATATAGAAACCAAATGTGTTGGTCTGCATGCCCTCTGAGCCCATCTTTGTAGAAATAGTACTTCCTGTGCAAAAATCACTGACATCCAAATGACAGCTTTGATGCTGTGACTACAATACATGAAATTCTTATAATTTCATTTAGATGAATCTGCMTTGTCATTATAGTTTTAATAGTTATCTTGTGAAGTCTTTGTAACCTCAGTGTTTTCTGGAATGAGAAGGACTTTATACTATTTAGTCATCTTAAATGTTGAGGTGGGTGAGACTATACAAGCTTTTCTTAAATTTGTTGTCTTCTTTTTGCAGTATCTGGTGATGGAGAGTCATTGGTAAGTTTTTGAAAYGCCACAATTGCTCTTTGCCACATCCTTTTTGTCACATCTGTCTATAGTGACTATTAGGATTCATTTATCAAGTATTATGTATTGTTAYTGTTATTTTTGYTTTTGACAAAGCTGGGCTTCACCTTGATAGAATGAAAGATACTCTTGACTTTTCCAAGTAATCCATTGACTGTTCACTGTTACATGACTTGCTGATCCAAAACATCTCCAATGGTTGCTGTTGGGAGTGTCATTATTTTCCTTATCAGTGTGTGGTTGGTATCTGACTTCTTTAAAAATCAATCTGGAGCATTCTGAACAGTCCCGTAACGTTAGATGGTAGAGCCAGCCAAGCCTATGAGCTTTTTAGTAGAAGTTGCCTCAGCAGGACAGCACTAAGTAGAAAGCTGGAAACTTGTACAGAAAATCTCAGTTTTGCAAATCTAGATTTAGACTTCAGATTTTATTACAAAGTTGAGTATGACGAATGTACCTGTGACGTGAGGGTTGGTGATGACAGTAATGATGTTTTCCCAAACCTGTTACTTTGAAATATTTTCATCTGCTTCTTTGTAGTACACCACATTTGCAGTAGAAAACTCAAACTGCCTTGCCTTATACAGGATGAAGACTCAGAATTCACTTTAGCAGCAGATTTTGAAATTGGACACTTCTTCCGTGAAAGGATAGTCCCTCGTGCCGTGCTGTATTTCACTGGGGAAGCTATAGAGGATGATGATAACGTATGTATGCAATTAGCATTTTGTTTATTAGTCAGCATGTAGATAGAAACATTTTCCTTTTCCAGWTAGACTGGTGTGAAATATTAATTACATGGGAATAATAAAAAAGCCAATCCTGAAGAAATTCCTGTTACTTGGGGATAGGAAAGAATMATTCAATTTGCTATAAGTTGTTAATCTGCTTCTGGAAGGGGCTTAGTTTCAGTGTTTGAATATGCTGCACTTATTACTGCAGAAGTTTTCACACAAATATTACCAGAGCTAATTACACCTTGGGTTTCTTTTTCAGTTTGAAGAAGATGAAGAAGGTGAAGAGGAGGTGAGATGCACACTGCATCTTTTATCGATAACTGATTACTGTTGCATTCCAGTGCCAAAAATAGTTCTATATGGAACAGAAAATAGTTGTTCATAAATGCTCTTGTGCATGGTACTTTTCCAAAAGAGTTCAGCATTCATGACTCACAAAACTGTGGCTGGTGTTTCCTCTTCATAAAAGTACTTTCTGCCAAGAGCATTTATTATTTTTTTTCCTAGTATTTTGAAAGCTGTTTTCTGACACGAGTGAAAGTTTAAAGACAAGCTTTTTTTTCTAGAGTGCTGCATGATAAATATCTGTTCCTTAGACGGTAGTGGAATTCAGCTGTCAGCTTTTAATCATAATAAGCTTGAAGACTGGGTCTTACTAAATGTAAAGTAAAAAAAGGGAAGTGTGCAACTGCTCAGCATAAAGGCTTAATTTAGGCTGGAATTTCTAGTATACCAGGAACTCTGGTCCATTTGCAGTAGTGTTGTATGAATATAAACATATTGTGAAAGGCTTTGCACAAAACCCCTAAATGTTACCACACTTCAGTGAATGATCCTTTAAATTTTTTGCTTYACTGCTTTTACTATGCTGTTCTTGCTAATTTGTCAAAGGAACATACCTGACTTTTGTCAGGTTCACTATAGCAGAGTACATCAGAAGTTATCAAGCTGGTGATCTGATGTGAGCTGGCAGCATTCAGCATGCAATCTCTTTTATCTCCTTTCTTAGGCTGTTGAGTGACTTAAACATTTTTGAATTTTCATTTTTTAAGCTGGAAGTGTGTATGAGTGTTTTTAATCTATCTCCAGTGCAAGATGTTATCACTTAGATGTGTGTAAAACTGAGTGTAAAAATACTGCAAAATCCTGCACAGGGAATGCCTAGCCTGTCCGCAGTAATCTAAATAAACAGACTATTTGGAGAGAGACTGAAACAGAGAAAAAAAAAAAACCAGAAAAAAAAGAGAACAAAAATACACAGCTATTACCAGAATTCAAATTCCGAATACCTTGTTAGGTAGAAGTTTAAAAATTGCTGTGAGATTGCAACAGCAGCTTTCATAGGGTGGTGGCTGCCTTAAGCCATACGGAAACCTTTATATAATCTTTTAAAGATTTTTTTTATTTAAAACTCAGAAGATGCTGAATTCTTTTAAATCAGCCCAGTGCTGGCATCTGAAACACCCCAGAATACAGTGCTAACTTAATTTGCTGCTTTGCTTTTTGTCCATTACAAAAAGTTGCACTTTTAACCCGTTTTAATTTCTGTTAGTTTATCTCTATTTTGTCATAGGAGTTGGAGGGAGAAGAGGAGGGAGAAGAAGAGGAAGATGCAGAGAGTGACCCTAAGGTAAGGCCTTTTGTCTGCTCAGTCAACACAGACTATAATAATGAGCAGTGTAGCTAAGGGTATAATAATTTTTAAAGAGATCAATAAATTACTTTAAAAAATAAAAAAAAACCAAAACACAAACACCCTAGCTTCTGACTGCAGTGTTTTCATTATCTTCAGCACTCAGGTTTCTCTTAAAAGAGAAGTTAATGTCTCCCTCAGTTAAGAAAATGTAGGTTTCGACTTCCAACCTGCACTAAGATAATTTCCAAACTGTGTGCCTTTGTTTTTTAATGGCACCTCTGTGTAATGCTGATAATATAGTTTCCCTTTAGAAAGGTCATATTCAAATGTTCTTTGGCCAGACTTCAGTTTAGAATTAGTCTGACAAATCTCAACTAGCTTGTTTGTTTATTTTGTTTTCCTTAGAATTGTTCTTTATCATTATCCTGATGGCTGCAGGTTAAACTTCACATGTCAGTGCTTGGTTAGAAATAAAAAAAAGTCAGTCCTCAACTTTGAATTTTTAACTTTATGATACCTGGCTTAAAATTCAGCCTTGAGGGCTAAGTGTTCTTTCTGATAGGTATTTTTCAGTTCTTCAGTCATAGTAAATGCTTATATTTAGTGAAGCTGGGACGATGACAGATTTGTATTCATTTAGTTCTTAAAACATCAGCTTTCAATTTTTTATAAAGACAGATGAAAAAGTGAAAGGCATGCAAAACTGCTTGATCTTTGGATGAAAGTCTTAACAGCAGCTTGACATGTCACTCTTCTGGTATAGTTTTATACATCATTTTATCATTAGTAACTGACTTTTATCACTATCAAGAATCGCGTTGGTTTTTCTTTAATGAGAAATTTGGYATACTAAAGAAAGTCTGTCTTGTATAAAGATCAATCAGACAGGGTTAGATTGGCAAAAAATCAGTATTCTGACTGTTCTGTGGGATCGAGATGCAGTGGTGTACTGGGCAAAAGTTAGACAGCTGAGAATGTTGGTTCTACATCAGCATGTTTGTGTGAAGTATCAAATATTCTTCTAAAGGATTTGGTATTCTGTAGGGAAAAAAAGCTTAAGTTATCTTGGAACGTTATAGTTGTTACCTCCTGTATTATTTTGTACATTTCACTTTTCATCCATGCTGACAGTTCCTTTCAATTTTTTCCCATTTAGGTGTAATATAAGTCTGTTTATCATTCATACATTTCTAGGTAAGGTGGAATTCCATTCATACCTAACTACCAAGAGTCCCATTTGTAGTCATGTAATGTGGTTTGTTTTCTAGGGTTTCTGTTTTTTGGCTTTTTTTTCCTTGGATGGGGAAAAGCAATGGGGGAATGGTGACCTCAGACTTTAGGTTTTATTAGTAAAAAATAGAAAGAAATTAGTGTAGAGATGAGCATCTTTAAATGATATAATTAAAGTAGATTTTTCAAAATGACACTGCCTTCCTGGCACACTTTCTGCTTTGCCTTTGTGACAATCAAACTGTATTTCAAATACACATGATAAAAGATACTGAGACTTGTCAGACTATTTTTCCTTCTTTCTGGTTTGATGTTGCATCTCTTTAGTGTTTCTAATGCATTTGCAAACTATTTCTTAAATATCTTCTCTGCTCTTCTTAAACTCTTCTAACTCTTGTAAGTCATCAGCTTACTTAGTGTGCCTTTTACTAAGCATCTTATTTATGCTGCCTGATAAAGGCAGACAGTCACTCTTAGAAGCCTTTTCTTGATCTCTCATGATTCTGCACAGCTATTCTTGTTCTGTTTATCTGTGTCTTTATTTAAAAGAAGAAAGAAAAAGTTTCTTCTGTTGTCTACTGTCATCTTTCACCTTTCATCCCATTCCTCACAGAGAACAATGCCTGTAACAGCCTCCATACTTCCCCCCC
>NW_026623338.1:71369-91675 GCF_030028575.1 Malurus melanocephalus | reverse complement strand
TTTATGTCTTTTTATTTTGGTTATGTAGAAGAAACTATAATCCTTCCAGGTCATTCTCTCTGCTTAGATAATGCCCTTTATAAACTCAAAATGGATCTGTGCTGCTGTGTTGATTTTTGGTGCCTCAGCATTTGTGCGCTGGCGGTTCACCTGCAGTAGTAGAACAYCTGTTTGTCACACTGGCTTGTCTGTTGTCCTGCCAGTCTGTTACACAGCTGTGTTCCCTCCCTGCAGTTWAAAATTGTCAGCCACTGGCTCCAGTTTTTCAAGTCAACTTGGAATTCTTTTATTTTGTCCTGTTTTCCATTCTTTCTCCTGCTTAAGCTGTTTTCTGGTCTTGTAATTCTCTCTTCCTTTTCTTTCCCTTTCAGTTCCCACCCCCTGCTTTTCTTATTTAGAATAGTTTTCTTTTTCATGTACACAAAAATAATTGTTCTGTTTTCCTTTCAAATCCAGTTTCTCCTTTTCAGTCATTTCCATATTCTCTCCTCTTGTATTGTTGTAGTACGTTTGCTTCATGTCAACACTTTCTGCTTTGTTAACTTTTTCTCCTTCCTTCCTCTCACTTCTGTCAGTTTTAAGTACCTTTGAGTTGTTCAGATACAACCAGATCATTGTCATCTCTCACACAAAGCACTTTTGCCATGTATAAGTTGTGGCTTTGGAAGACTGAGCAGTCAGATAATTGGAAGTAACTTCAGAAGATGCTACAAAACTGGATAATGTAGCTTGTTTTGTCTGGTGTATTTTTCTATGTGATTGCATATCCCATTCCTTTAGCTGCCTTTRTTTCACCTTATTGAGGCTGTTCTTGAATTGAGAAGTAGCTGACATAATGCAGAGTGCTGGTTTGAATCATGAGCAAAAGAGCTGCTGTGTATGAGTGGGACTGCATGGGTTTCAAGGTGCTTTGTCTTCTGAGTTACAGTGGCAGGACCTGTTAGCAGCAAATTCATTTCCAGAACCAGTTGTGGAGGAAGGCAGTTTGGGTTGGTGTTAAGGTTGCTTGCTTAACCCTAGTTAGCTCTGGGTTTGCATCCCATGTGTGTATTTGATATCCTTGCTTTTTCTCATCCAATAACATAGAATAGGAAATAAGATTCAGCTTTAGATCCCATAATTAGACTATTTCATTGAAGATGTTTCAGAAAGGCTGGAAAGGGCATCAGATTCATTGCCTTTTGCCTGCCTTAATCCCACTCTTGACAGCAGAGTTCCTGGGGAGTCAGATGAGATCTTGATGATCTACCTGTTCCTGCACGGCTGCTTGAGCAGATGGAAAGCTTCCCAAAAAGTGAATTGGAAAAATAAAGAGTTGATTGCTTGATTACTTTTTGAGTCATCTAAGAATGTATCCTGCCTAGTGTGTTTAAGCATTGAAGACTAACGGAAAATCAGTTTTTCCTTCAGCTGCTTCTGTTTTGAAAGAACAAAATTGCTAAAATAAATGGTGCGAATATTTTGGACTTAACGTCCCCATCCTCTAGGACACCGGAGACACGATGGGGCATGTGTAGGAAAGTCATGAAAGCAGTATTAACGYGGACCTGGTTTTCTTCTCTGTTTTAGCCCTGTTCTTGCCACTTTTAGGTGAATTTTTTAATTCTGAGCAAGTGATGGAATAAATTAGAGGCAGTGACAAAAAGCTTTRAATTGATCTTTGTTAGCAAAAGAGAAAGAATAGGTGGGACTCTAACTCAGCTTGTTCATATGCATCGGAACAGCATCTCAAACTGAAATCAAATGCCCAGAGTAGTTTAAATTCCTTGCACAAAATAAGTAAATATGGAATACTTTAAAGAAATTAAAATTCTAAAATTCTGCCAAATTTAAGAAGAACTTAAGTCTGCTTATGGTTACTGTAGAGAATTTCTTTACAAGAAGAAGAATTCTTGTCTCTGTAGCCCTGGTAGTGATCTTCAGTACATGTGTTTACTGCTAAATTTATTTTTAAATAAGATGCAATTCCTCCTTATCTTAGCCAATTCAAGTCTCTCTGGTCTTTATTGCCTGGCCAATGCGCTTCACTACCTTTCTAAGATATCATGGGAAATTAATTAAGGGAAAAAGAGCATGAATGGAAGTCTTGCTAGAATGGGGCAGTAAATGGCACACAGAGGCTGTCTAAGGCCGATCAGTGGTAGTGATTGACCCAGGGTCACCAYATCTGGGCACTGCAGGAGGAGCAGGCTCAGGCATAAGAGCCCTGTTGGAGGGAGTGTGGATGTTGGATCTCCATCAGACTCACAGCTTGGGGTCTGGTCCCTGCTCTTACAGGAGCCAGCAGAGGCCAGASATAAATTTCAGTGTGCATGTGCCTGATGGAGGAGCTGTAACTAGAAGGAAATTGTGGTCTCTGTGCTGCTGCCCTCTGGGATTAAGCTGAGAGATGCTTTACATGAGGCTGAGGGTGGCTGAAGGCAGCGTGGAGTTCAYGGGCTGGCTTAGCAAGGGCAGTACTGTGTGTTAAAGTGGTGGGAGAAAATGGGTTATGTTGGAGTCTGGATCAGAGATGCTATCTTGATACTTAGGGCCTGCTTAAATATTTTGTAAATATGGCCAAGATAGCTATGCCCTCAAGCACAAGCGAAAAATAGCATAAAGGAGCAGTATTTGTTTCAAAATCCTCCAGCAACTGACTCAGATCTGGGAGCCCTTCAAACTGTATTTATTTGTSTGAGAGCTGTAATCAASACTGAAAGATCCYTAAAAAGGAACTTTGTGATTTCTGTGACTCAGTTTTTACAGGATAAACAATTATATGCACTAAGTATGATTTAAGTGTTTACAGGAATAGAGATAATGAAGTTTTTTAGAAAATATAACAAGTGTTTTGGTTGGTCATTAAAATTTGGCGGAAATGCTTGCAGCGGTCAACTTAAGTGTGTCTTGACCTAAATATAACAAGTGACTAGGAAGGAGGGAGGGAGATGGAAAGATTTTTAAGTACATTTTAAATAGCAGGTTTGTTATTTTATTATGGSTCTTATCCAGAATGCAAGGAGGAGAGGATGTGATCCTGTCTGCACACTTACTCTGGCCATGAGTAATACCAAACGGCTAAAAGAAAAATCCAAACCTTTAGAAAACTTTTGATAAAGAGAGTGCTGTTTTTTGCCTGCCTCTAAATAAAAAGGAACAGAGGGCAATGTGCTGCCAGTAGCAGTTAAATTTTAATTTAAGAGCAAGAATGCTGTTTTTGTGTTCTGTGTAAACATCTCCCTTTTCCTATATTTAGTCCCAGATCAGTGCAATTTAATTCACATCAGTGTTACTTGAAACATGAGGCAGATGAGAGAGAACAAAGTTAAAAGCTAGCCAGATGTGCTGGGTGAGGAATACCACAAGGAAGAAATCTGGAAGGTGTCAGACACATCTGTGCATTTGGCTCTAATCCTGACTTGCAGTGGGAATGATACTGACCACTGTAACCCTAAAGCAGTTTAGGTGAGGAACAGAAAAATAGCCTGGATCTTGTGCAGATTATCAAGGSCAAACTTAGTGATAAGAAAGTTTAAATTGGTTGCACCTGTTCTTCCTTGCTAGAGGCAAAATGATTGTCTTAGGTCTTGGTTACTTGTGAAAGTGAAGTGAACTTCGGTGTGAGTACATCTTTTATAACACTAAGCTGCTTCTTTAGGATAGTAACTGAGAAACATTTTACTTTGCATTAGTGATGTTCAGGGTGTTGTGTTTTATACCTGTAATTTTTTAAACTAAACTTCAGCAGGTTTCTGTGACTSTTGTTTGTGTATAATAAATTATTTTAAGAATGCTAAGGGGAGAAGTAAAGTGGAAATTCACCGAATAAATCTTTCTGCTTTCTAAGAATGCTATTTTACAATGAAAAAAAAAAAAAGTACAGTGTAAACCTTAAGTTCTTAGTTGTTTGAGTACTTGTTCTCATTCCCAAATACACTTCCTTGTGCCAAAGGGGAAGTTGTTTTACTAACTAATGGAGATGTTTCTACTTTTGCATATTCAGATTAACATATGGACTTCTTGCCCAGTGTTAAATTGTAGAATAGTTACCTGCTGGTGATGCAGAACCTAGAAGAAATCAACACATTAATTACATTTTTATCACCTTAGCAGAAAGGGCAAGGCTCCTAAGGAAAAACTCAGACGTGCTGTAGAATAAGCAGCCTGCCTTCCTCCCTCCTCAGAGCTGGAGGAGGTGGCAGTTTATTGTTAAAATTGTTTAATAGAGCTGGAAGTTAAATAGAGCCTCTGGTTGGGGGGAGTAGTGGGGGGAGTAGATGGTTTGCTTTGTTGTTTGTGTGAACCTTGGCCCGTAGGATGGAGTGTTAACAGCACAAAAGTAGATTAAAAATTATGGGATACCACACAGCTAGGGGCAAGGGGAAACCCAGTAAATGTGGTAACTCTTGTTGGACCTTTATGATGTAGCTTGAGTTGCATGTAGCATTTTTGTACATGCTAATTATACCTAGTTAATTCAGAACTGTGTAGTCAATTTCCCTTTATWTGTTGAAGTGGTTTTTTAATGCCAATTTGATTTTTAACTGGTTATTTTCTCTTTTTCCTTTCGTACAGAAAGAGTCCAGCCAACCTGCTGAATGCAAACAACAGTAATAAGGAAATACCACTTGGAAGTGATATTTGAACAACTTGTAACAAATAGTTGGATACCTGGCCTGCAGTTCAGGATATTCTATCGCTGCAGCACAATCTTATTAACAATGCTTAAAATTAATTTGTTTTAAAATGCATGGTTTTCACTAACTTTATTGCTTAACATGTACAGTGGCAACTTCAATGCATTTGGGAAATATGAGGTTTAAATAAAGCACACTCTACAGCCGTTGGTACACTGTAGCTAAGTATGTCAATAGGCCTTTAGAGCCTTTTGCCCTATGCATAGGGGAATAGTCCAGACTACCATGTGAGGATTATCCATTTTCTTGTTAAAYGTGGGAAATCGTGGAATAGCAATGTGCTGAGGAGCTAAAGTAAATGGATTACATGTATGGTAGCCGAAACAGATAGAGCAATATGACTTTTTTGCTAGTTCCCTCCCCCCTTTTTTAATGTTTCTCGCAACCTACAGATTGAACTAGTGCTTGAGCAGCTTTAAATGTCATATTTATTATCTCAGTACAACCAGTTGAGTTGAAGTAATTTTACTTCATTGAAGAGGGTGTCATATTTGAGACTTAGTTGTTCATCTTACTATTTATTTATTCATGTTTGTAAGTACTTTGACAGAATTCGTGCTTTTTAATAGTTTTTAATATACTTGAAAAATCTTCTTCCTCTTTTGCATACAATATGGGTACTCGTAAAACAGGTAATTCAAAGTGGTCTCAATGTAGTAGTCTAGACAGAAGAAACAAACTCGCATCGAAGTGACAACTCTTCTGGATGAAGATCAAAATGCAAAGGCCAAACTGYTGCTGTTGGTGGAAGTGGGTTGCAGCCAAAGAACCAATTTCCAGTAGTTTTATTGCTTAGTGTCCAGCATGAAAGGACCTTTCACTATGAACACGGAAATTTATCAAAATGAATCAGTTCAATAAATCTGAAGTTTGGGTGTCTTACTTGCAACACTGAAATTATTCCATTCCACAATTYGTTTTATTTCAAGTTCTGAAGTCTTCAAAACTACCTTTTGTTGTTGTGTGGCACTTAAGGTACACGTTTCTAGTTTCAGCATCCATTGCCAACTTCTGGCAGCAGTTGAATAGCAGCTGTATCAACACTGTGACCAGGCATGTAGAGTGCTCCAGCCTTACCTTACACATTTGTAACTTAATACAGTGTTTTCAATTTGTACAGAATAGATAGAATATTCTATTAAASTTGTGAAACATGATTGGTGATGCCTGTCTGGTCCCTAATGCTTCCTAGGAGAAATTAACATCCCCTTGGAATGGTGGAGTGCTTAACATGGCATTTTCCAGCTCCATAGGAGCTCCTGGCTCAACATCTGCCTTTGGCTTTGGACAAAACGGGAGCCCTTGTCAATATTGTGGTGCAGAGTTCTTTGATGTAAATCAGAACTAACGTGCTCAATTTGCAAGCAAACAGTCTGGAGTCTTTCGTAAGACTTGGGGTTTTTAGGGAGGCAGTGTTATTATAAGATTCCACATGATCCATGCACTTTGGTCAGGGACTGAATGAGGTGCTGGAGGACAAAATTTATGAATATTAAGGTACTCCCACATCTCACCTTGCACTGAGAAAATGTAACACTAATGCACAGGTGACATGGGGTTGAGATAGGAAGAAGGCAGGAATAGGAATAAGTTCTGGGCTTTATTTAAAAAAAAAAAAAAGATTTTATAACCTACTCTGGCTCCAATGCACTATGGCAGACATGGYGAACAGTGTGAAGGTATCCCTGACAAGGGCAGGAATAACAAATGGAATTTGCCCATGTGCAGACTGGCTCAGCACTGGGCCAGGGACATCAGTTAGAGTGATTTGACCTGGCTTGTTTCTCTTTACATGGGAAGAAGGTAATAGTTCCCCAACCTCAAGCAGCGCTTTCCACTACATGGTTAAACGGGAACGCTGCTACCTGGAGATAAACATCTGCCAATTAGCACACCAAAGTAATTTATGTGAATGAATCCTGAAAGGCTGACTTTAATTTTGAGAAAACGGGAAATTCCAGAATACGTTCAGCAAATGTGCCAACATCTAGGAAGCCAAATGAGATGGGTGGGTAATGAAGCTGCCTAGCAAGATGTTCATCCYAGGGAAAGTGATGGGAAAGCTGAGCTGGGATTCGTTCAAGCAGAGTTAATGCCGGTTGACACAGCCTAATAGAAAACAGATCTTGTCAAAACCCAGCCATGCTCTTCCCATTGCAGATCTCACTGATAATGGAAATGATGAGCTGTTCTTAGACTTCTCTGTTCTTATTTCCTGTACACTTTCATCTATGGGAAATGAACTGGTACCTGTACAGCTCATTCCTTTAACAGCAAAGAGTATGAAGAATTGATGATGTGGCAGGCAGAATGTAATGGCCAGATAAATCCAGGCTGGATGGTAGATACAGGGATGTGCRAAAAACTGAAAGTGATTAATTGAAAGGATTTTTTAAAAATAAATACTGGTTTCTTTCGAAGATTGGGCCTTGAGACATGAATGCCCTATGCAAAGTTAGTGGGAATTTTTTTTTAAATGGTGAGGTGATAGCAAAAGGTCTGTGTAYATCCATGCCTGATTGCCATCTCAGCACCCTGATAAAAAACGCTGAAGTTTAGTCCATGGGAACACACTTTGGTGATGCAGCCATCATGTTGGTGGCTTCTCACTCGAGGGAGGAAAAAAAACTCCAGTTCTGGGCCTGAAAGATGAAGCAGCTGGAAGCACTCCAAGAGAAATTTATCTGGYGTGTCACCTGCTTGGGGTGCAGCATGATTAACAGCCTCTCAGTGCCTGGGTTGTCTAGGAAGAAAGCCTTGRAGGTACTGCCCTGCTGCCCTATCTGATACAGGAACAAATGGCAAATCCTCTGCTGCCAGCTGAAGATTGAGGACAGCCTGTGGTTTCTCAAGAGTCTTTATCACAGCATGAGGGTATCTTCCTGGGAGCTCAGTATTTGGGATAACAGCTTTTGGTTCAATTTCAGTGTGTTCAGTTATTTGGGGTTTGCTGTCTGGTTAAGATTTGCGGTACCTGGAAAAGTTAAAATGGTCCCTGTGTGTTTCCATTCTCCTCATTAAACAAGCTGTTCCTGTTTTCAAATAATGGAAACCTGTAATAAATTTATGCTCAGTTAAATGCTGCCTCGCCGGCAGCTCCTCAAGCAAATGAGCTGTCGCTGCGAAGCCAGCTCAGCACAGCACAGTCCGGAGGAGCCCCACGCTGCAGAGGGACACGTCAGAAGAAGTCAGACTAGTTCAGCACGGGGAAATTGCTCGCTCCCTGCGAGCTCGGTGGTGCAGAGGTGAGGTCAAGATACGAGGCATGGCCTGGCTGCCTGACATTGCACTGAGGTAGCACCACCTTATGAGCTTGTGCTTGAAATGTGCACCTTCTGAAGCATCTTTGCTCCAGCCCTTTTGGAAACAATTACAGTTCAGGAAACAGCCTTTCCAGCTGAGCCTACAGGGGAGATGCAGAGGAGCTATTTACAGGACGTACAGTCACAGCACAAGGGGCAGTGGCCTCAAACTGAAAAGAGAGCTGGTTTAGATTAGGTATTAKGAAAAAATTCTTTATTGTAAGGGTACTGGTGAGGCACTGGAACAAATCATGGATACCCCATCTGTGCAAGTGTTCAAGGCCAGGCTAGATCGTGCACTGAGTAACCTGGTGTAGTGAAAAGTGTCCCTGCTCATGGCAGTGGGGCTGGAACGAGATGATCTTTAAGGTCTCTTCCCACSCRAACCATTCCGAGTCTATGAAATGGCAATGTATAAAAAAAAATAGAGTCCTGCTTTCATGCTTCTTTATCCTCTACCTCTTCCCAAGCATAAATACCTGTATTATTCTCCAAATACAGTCGGCAGGAAATTGATTTTGTGTCAATATATCTGTTCAGGATTCCTCCCCTGAAGTACTCACAGTTTTTACCTTTGTTGTCTCTGTTTTTCACTGCAAATTGGTATGCAAGCAGCTCTAGCGCACTAGCTKTGACCTGTGAATGGAAAAACCTTCATCCTCCCTTTCCCAAATAGTTTATAGTCATCACACTAATAGGAGGAAGAATTTTTTTTCCATTTACTCATATTGCTGTCCTAAATAATCATCAGCCTCTCACARGCCAGGGCCATGAATCCTAAACAACAGATGCCCTAAGTCACTCCGGTTTGACAAGCATCCAAGAAAAAGAAAAAGGAAAAAAAAAATTCAAAAATCCAAGCCTGTGCATTGTTAATGAGGCATCATGTGAATGAAGACTGAGCAGTTTGTCAGGTGCCAGCTTTTGTTTCCAGACTGGCTTTCCTCTCTGCTGGTTCACCTTGCCATTACACAAGCGAAAACGCTCACTCCACCCAGCAGCGCTCGCCTCTTGCACAAGCTGCCTTACCCTCCGGATTTTACCGTGGGAATTTGGACACTGTGTGGGGATGCCAAATCAGGTTAATACAACCCAGTGAGCCTGGGCTGCAGTTGCCAACTCCRCACAGCCTCATGCCTTCCACAAGGCTCCCTGGTAACCATTCCCCACTGCAAAAAAGAATCCCTCGCAGCAAAGTTTCTTTTCGCAAAAGAGCATCATCAGCGATGCTGTGGCCTCTCACTGGCTTATCCCTGCTTCCCTGCTTGCCCCCAGCATTCTGCAAGGTGGACATAACCCATACGAGACCTATCCCAGCTTAAGAAGAAGGGCTGAAGAGAAAGGAAACAGTAGGGAAAAGAATTCACTCATTATTCATCATGACCTAAAGGTTGGAACAAAAAAAAAAAAAAAATTGCCTATTTGGGGCAGAAACCAAAGAGCATGGGATAGTCTGATCCGTCACTGATGTAAGTTTTGGGACTGTGCAATATTCCTAGTGAGCTGATAAACTGATATTTTTACAAAGTAAATTCACTGTTTTTTGAGTCCATGTTCATCCACCTTTTAGGGAAAAAGGAGAACTTTATTAAGTTTTTAGTATTAATGTCTACTTGATAACTTTGTTACAGCCACACTTAGGAGGGGGTTGGGATTTTTTTTTCCTTTTTAAAATATTTTTTTTTGTTTGACCCAATTATCTGGTCTTCCTTCTTCCTTTTCATACTTCCAACTTAAGGCACATTCAAAACTCTTTGATTTGCCTGACCAGAAAGAGTGTGAGGGAAGGAAGGTTGGGTGAAAAAGGAGTATTGGAGTTCCAACTGCTGGAGTCAGCGATGGGATATGACTTGTTAGTGGAGTTACAGCACTTACTTGCTGTAGAGCTCCTGCACACAAGTGAATAGTTCAAGGCGTTTTGATGCACAGAAAAAACAATTAAGATATAACTGCTGCTGACATTCCCCTGAGCCGTTTCATCTCTTACCGCTTAAAAAAAAGCAGGGAAAAACAAATTATGTACTTTCAATCTGAGATTTATATGGGATGAATTGTTGCTTAGCCTATGAAAAGATCAAAAAGGAGATCTTTGAAGGCAGATTGCCTACAAAGAACAGTGGACTGTTATTATACCAAAAAAAAAGAGAGAAGTTAATAAGCACAGTTCAGGTCAAAACGTAGGCAAGTGCGTGTGTGCAATAAAGCGTTTGCAAGGGCTGCTTGCTCAGGCGTTTCAAAGCCGGGCAGCACGAGGGCAAATCATGGAGCCAGCARCACTGAAAAATTCCACGTGTGGAATTTGGAGATTTGGTGGAGCTGCTCTGGCTGGATACTCCTGCGGTCACAGGGATGGCCTGGCTTGTGTTGGGATCTCCTGGCTGCCGAAAAGAGGGGACGGAACCCTCCTTCCCTCCACCCCCAGCTTCATCTTGTCCCTTCTGGGCACGTGTTTCAGTCTCTTTTGCCAAGTGAGGCTGAAGAGGCCGCAAATAAATATCCTGGGACTGAAGCCCTGGGAACTGAGYAACGCTCTGAACACTCACCCCACCTAGAGCGTGAGGTCAACACAGCTCCCAAATCCAAGCAGGGGTGGAGATCACCCGTGTGGGTGCTCCCTGGCCCTGCCAAAGAACCATCCGTGCCTTTGAAGCATCCCTGGGAGACAGAGACCGAAACGCAGAGCAGCGGAGTCACCCAGCTCCAACACAAGAAGCCCCTTGCTCTCCACCCCTCACCCCCTGAGCATCCTTCCTCCACAAGCGGCCTCATTGCTGGGCGCAGGGCTGGAGRAGGCACAGCCTCTCCCAGCACCCAGCCCGACCAGTACGCGGGGTTTGCTGGTGCGAGGCACCCCCAGCACCATCTCACCGCRGCTCCCATTTCAAAGGCAGCCCTGATGAACACGCTGGGGGAAGGCAAAGCAAACAGACACCGTAATTGCGGTGCGCGCTTTCTCATCTCCGCGGCAAGTTGCAAAATGTGCCGCCTCCTCCCTTGTCAGCCCGGCTTTAATTGGCTTTAATGAAGAGGCAATTACATTATTTAGATTTTTAATTAAAGGGGGTGTTGGTGCAGGGGAGGGGGGACCAACCCCTTTCGAGCTTGTCAGAGACACAATGGCAGATCTCTGGGTATAGTGCACAGTAGAGTTTTTGGGGGGCTCCTCCCTCTCCCCCTGGGCTGGGAGGGCTTCATGGGGACTCTGGGCTGACTGGCAGGAGCAGATCGAAGCCAGATGCCTCCCAGCCATACTGCTGGCAATTCTAGATCCTGTCCCGACACCCCCAGGCAAGCTGCAATCAGCTTTTTTTTTTCCCCTTTTTTTTTCTGTCAGAGCTCGCAGATCAAAGGGGCAACAAATAGCTTTTAAAAAAACCCAACAAAACAACAAAACAAAAAACCAAACTCGAAAAGCCCTCCCCACACATTGCACCAGCCAGAAACGCCTCCTGGAAAAAGTACTGGGTGCTCGTTGGTGGGAGGAGCTGCTGGGATGGAGTGAGTGTCTGAAAGCTAAAGCAGAGCCACAGTTAGGAGCTGATTTGATTTTATTATTTATTTTATTTATTTCAATTAATGCCAAGCAGTTGGCAGCAGCCTCTGACAGAAACGCCTCCCCWGTGACCCCACACAGTGAGCACCAAGGTGGGACTGACCCACCCAGCTCACGTGTTCATTTTTCCTGTAGACACCTCCTTGTCTGTCTGTCCTGAAGCATGACTGGAGAGGGAAAAATGGAGGCACGAGGTAGAAATCTGCCTTGGGAAGCAGTGATAATTGCAGGGCCGAGCTGCCGGCTGAGTCTCTCTGTTTTATTACTCTCCCTGGCAGCCGGGAAGCCGGAGCTTTGGCCTTGACTTGGTTCCATGCACTGGGATGTCCTTCCTCATCGTGTTTCAATAAAACATAATTGCTTTACGACTTCCTCTCGAGGGAGATAAAAAAATCATTAAGAAAAAAAGCTGGCGGCTCTGTGGCTGCGCTGCACCCTCAGTGTTCCCTCAAGGGAACGGGCTCACCCTTAGYTAGCAGGGCCAGGTGGCCCTGGGACCACCGAGCTGCTGGCCCAGCATGGCCGGGCTGCCCAAGGCCATCGGTGCCAACAGGGCAGGCGGGAAGGTGTCCAGGGTGGCCCTATGGCCAGTGCCACCTCATGGAGTGTGGCTCCAGGGAGGGCAAGGACAAAAGAAAAGGGAAGAAAGTGAAAAAAGGGCAAGGTGCAAGGTGCTGGTGAGCAATGATCGGTTCACCTGCTCRGCAGATAGAGCTGGAGCGGGCTGGTGGCTGCTGCGTGGGCAGGCTGAGTCACCCTGCCGMCGGCCAGGATGGGAGCAAGGTCGCCTTCAGCAGGGGAGAAGTGAAACMTGCCTTTTTAAACACCCGTTTAAAATGGGTGGGAACTGGGACAATCGGCACCGAGCCTGCAGCCTCCTCCCTCTGAAGGCCGGGGCTRAGATTGTGCTGCAGGCTCCCTGCCAGCCCCCACAAGCACAAACCTCCTCCCTGCCTTCCCATTTCCTTTGCCCTGGGGTCCCAGATGCTCGACAAAAGCTCATGGCCCTCGCTGCTCACAGCAATCACTGAYCACAGCCTGGTTTGTGGAGGGGACTTCTTTACAGTGACCCACAACCTGTTATCTCCCAGAGAAATGCAGTCTGCTCCCACAGGGACAGCTGCTTCTCCATCCCAGTACCCAGCTTTCTCAMGAGATTAAAGCCTTTCCCCCCTTTCTTCCCTCATTACTGCTGGATGAGAAATCACTTGATCCAAGATGACACTCAGCAACTGCTTGTGGAGAATGAAAATAAAACCACCGTCCTGCAGTTCAGGCTGGGGAAGCAGGGTGCTGTCAGCCCTTGGGGCATCCTCCTCCTCATCCTCACCCTCCTCCTCCTCATCTGTGAGCAGCCATCACCGTTACAGCCCGGCTTTCGTGAGAGGAGCAGCGGAGCAGCGAGTGAGGCACCGGAGGGCGGAGGGCGATAAGTGGCAGGATGGCTGTGGCCAGAAGGGGATTTYTGGATGTAGGTGTGGTCGTGCTTCTCCTGCCCCTGGTCAACACTCAAAGAGTTTTCCCATGGAGGAGGCAAGCGGCCCTTGACAGGCAAGTGAAACAGGAGCAGCCATGAGTCACCARAGATAAAGGTCAAGCTCTTTATCAGCCGTGGGAGAGGCTGTGGGCTGGGCGTGCTGCGGAGAAATGTGCTCAGAGCTCAGGCAGAGCCAAAATCCCAGTGCCATGGACACCTCCACCCAGGGGACCAGCCCAGGGGGTGCTGCTTTTCTTCTCCATCGCCCATTTCCCAGCWGCATCCGGTGGTAATTATGGGTTTCAGCGGTGCCCTGGTCCAAGTGGCGCCGACAGGGTGCTTAAATGGGTGCTCAAATGGGTGCTCAAATGAGCTGTGGGTGCTGAAACACCCACACGGCTCCCACAGGGTGCTTGGCTGTTGTCACACGGTGCTGGAATGGCCACAGATAAGTCCTGTCCTTCATGGCAGGAAGGAAGGAAGGAGATGAACTCACCGAAATCAAACATTTTTCTTGCTGCTCTCACATAGCTGCTCACTTCAAGGTCTCAAGAGGAAAGAGATGGGCCTGTGGGAGTCCAAAAAGGCTTTTAGAGATATGCTTGTGAGAGTCCAAAAAGGCTTTTAGAAAGGCCTTGGCAATGAAAGGGGACTGGCAGTGTCTGTGTCAGAATCTCCGGCCTCGCTTTGCAGTATTTTGGCCAAATGCTCGATTTGCTGTTTGTGTTCTGTGGTTGCTGCTCTTGCAGTGCAGGCACAGCCATGGATTGCACCTCCCTTCTGGAGCTGCCCTGCCCGCGGCCTCTCYGGCCGCTCACGGCTTTTGCCGCAGCCACGGATCCCGCAGTTCTGACCGAGGCTTTCCAATTATGGGAAACGTGTCCGGTTCCAGGGTTCCAGGCCTCACTCCTGCCCCAGTAAGGCTGGAAGAATGACTGAGTCATCTTGGCTGCCTGCCAGGCCATTTAACTCCTTTTGCTCCGATTGRAGGTTATTTCCGGGCTCCAAAGGCCAGCAGGACTCGACGTCAAATGTCTGATAGGCAATGAATGGATTGAGTAAAGAAGGAATTTAAAGCAGTTTACTCCTGCTGTAGCAACCCTGGTTRCAACAGCTCTGGCGAAGCTCAGATAAATCCATCCCAGCTGGTAAGTGCCACTGAGTGCCACCTGTCCTTGCCTGAAGAAAGGACACCAGCCATTTGGGATTAGCTCAGTTTTTGTGATATTTGTCCCACTCAGCTCYCAGTGATTACCCCCTTTCCGTGGGGTAATCCATGGGTTTTCAGATCAATGCAAATAACTTCTCACCCCCTGCAGCTGAACCAGACCCTGGGATGGAGCCCCACTGAGCCGACAGAGGACATGCAAAGGGGAAAGTATGGGAGCCAGGTTTCAGGGGAAACCCCCGGGAATGGGAACAAAGCTGCCCCAGTGAAGCAGGAGGATGCCCTTGGCTGATCAATACATCTCTGTCCAATCCCCTGTGTGTGCCCCGGCTGCAYCCCCCTGGCTCATCATTCCAGGGCTTTACTCTGGGTAAAGGCTGCCCTGCCTCCAGGGAAATCTATTTTTGGCTCGTCCCTGGGGAGTGGAGCCTGGCCAAGATTACATGCCAAGCACCCTCATTTCCTCCTCTTAACTGCCTCCCTGCTTTATCACAAACTTTCTCCCTTCATCTTTTTTTCCACTCGTAAAGGCTGCAGTCACTGGACTCCCAGACTGCCCTGGGCCACCAGACCACCAGGCTCAAAGCCATCTTCAGAAGCGCTGGCTTTTTGCTCCCTGCACAAAGCACACTGAGGTTTCTTCGAACCCACTTCTCCCTGYCACCAAATTGTAGTTTCTCAAACAGAGCAGAAAAAAAAATAAAGATCAAATCCTCAGCTTTTTATGGTTTAGGATTTCTTTTCACCCCTCCTGGCTCAGCCAAGCAGCACAGGGACCAGCAGGAGGAGAATTAAGAGCATCACTGATGCTTGCCCAGCCCCAGCTCCCAGCCCGGTGGGACATGCCCTGAGCTACTCATGGCAAATATTTGCCCTGGTGGGGCAAAGTGAGCATGAGATGGGCTGAGTAACCGGCAACAAAGAAGAAAGTTTGACTTTTACATTTTAGCCCCATTGGCAAATATTAACATGAGGAGCAAGCAGACTCCGGCTATCTCCCGCTGCATGAGCCACGAGGCAAAGGACAGGGACAAACTGGGAGGATGTGCAGTTTATAAACACCAACATCCACAGCTCAGGACTGTTAAACTCACTCCAAACCCTTTCGTCTGGTGGCTGGAGTGGGGAAACAAATCAGTGACAGGATAGATCTGGGAAAACCARTCAGAACTGGAAAAATACACATTGCTGATTCCCCTTCTCCATTTCATCCCATGTTTTTAGGATTTTTTTCCTCTCCCATGGCTTTCAGAGTTCACTGAAGACCTGAGAGAGTATTTTGGGGCTTTTTAATCTGCCATATCAGACAGCCATTTCCCCCACTGCCAGCCAGGCAAGAGGACATCCTCAGCTCCCACTGGCTGCACCAGCAGAGACCTGGCCATGGGCACAGGTTTGGCGGGGGAACAGCAGGGTGATGGCAGCCAGTAAAGTCACAGCAGTGGGAACACTGGCAAAAAGGTAAAAGCCTCGGGAGAGGACAGATAGAAAAAAAATCCTAAACCTTCATCCAACTGCTTCCCTTTGTCCCTGCCACAGGGCACTGTCCAAGCTTCAGACAGAAAAATTGGCAGCTGAAGGACAATGTGAAGCATGGGATCAGCTGGAGCACCTGGCCTGCCACACACACCCCAGCTGWCCAGGAGGGAAAGGATGATCTTTCCACTCCCGCTACTTCCCACAGCCTGGCCCTGGCCACTGCAGGAGTTTGTGATGGCTTCCCAGCCCTCCTGGAGACAGGAAGCATCCCAAAGCTGGACAGTACCATGACCTTATATCCCCCGCAGCTCCCTGAAGTTTGCTGGTGCTGTGGTTAGACAGTCCTGTGATCCTTTTCAGTGTTTATTTCTAAAAGTTTATACAGGCAAAAATGAGAATGGGGGGGCAGGAGGATGTGCCGAGCTGGGAGCGCCRTCAGGACAGCTGGGTGAGGACACGGGTCACACTGACGCCTGTGTGACACAGGACATCCTGGCACTTGCCACAGTCCCCACAAATGGATAAAGACAGGACAAAGATGGTTCAAAGCCACTTCCCTGTTCTTGGCAGATTTCGAAAGGACACAGAATGTGGAGCAGTGACCTTCAAAATGYGATGTCAGTGCAATTCTGCAAATCCCGGCCCTTCATAATCTCTGGGAAAAGCCATTGCTGTAGCTCAGCAGGGCAATAAAAGCCTGGCTGGCAGCAGGCAGGAAACCTGAATGGAGGGAGCTGAAACCCTCAGGGACTTCCAATGCAAAAAGCTGATCAGTGTCAGCCCAGGCTGAGGGCTCAGACATTTATTRCTGCTGCTGGAAAATAAAGATATCCCAAATATTTGTCCCAACAGACTTAATATGGGAAGTTGAATGTTCAGTGGGGGAATGTCCCATCATTTTAAAATSGTGAGCTGTAGCCTTAACCATATCCTGAGCTCATTAGGCATGRGAAAATGTTGACGGCATTCAGAGGGGTCAGTAAATAACCTCACAGTTCAGGGCAGTGCATGGCAAGCCRCTGTCTGGGCTTTCCACTCCCTTGGCACAAAGGGATAGACTGAGTCACCGCGGGTCCCACAGCAGCCGTGAGCTGGGACTTTCCCCTCCCAACTGACACCTCAGGGTATTCGTGGATCCCCCCAAGATGCTTCGTGAAGGTGATCCTGACAACAGGCTATATCGAGGTCTAGCAGCATCTGAACAGCAGTTCTGGGGTCAATGCCTTCCTGACCTGCAGGAAGATGCATCCAGGTTACTCCAAGAAGGACCAAGCTACACAGGGACCTTGCAGAAACTTTCTACCTGTTGTATTTCTGTCAAATGGCCTTGAAATTGGGCCAAGAGGTTCAAAGAGGTCTGTATTAGGAGGGGGACCAACAGCTCAAATGACCAGATAACAAAAGCTCTTTTTTCCATTTCTATTTTAGTAACCAAGCTAAATACCTACACARGTGTCCGTGAGAGTGGGGAGCACTCTACACACACAGTCATGCCCAGCCTGCTGGGAAAAGACAGAGCAAAACAGCCCCTCTCACCCCAGTTTTTAATCCTAGTATGGAACTGAAGTGCCTGGAGTCCTCCTAAGCAGGTTTGATTTGGCACATTCTCACCCTTATTTGGCTGTCTGCTGCAGAGCACAGCCAAGGACCGGCTTACTGGAAATGACATCTTTTCTTCCCAGCCCCTCACAACTGCTCCATGACTCTCTGCAGCAGTTTACAACATGTAATGGTAACACACTGAGTCAGGGGGATGAGACATTTCGAGCTTCTCAGGAAAAAAAGAGTCTTAGTCAGATAAATATTAGTAAATTGAGCAAGTGGGGCTACGTGTTGTTGCTGATTAATCCATGGCTTGCGTACGGTACACAAAAAAAGAATCTCACAGATTGAGCAAAGATGCTTCCGCTGCTCCCCTTGTTTAAATTAACCCAAAATCTCCAGGTTTGCTGGGTATCTTTTACTCTAATCACTTACCAAACCGCTTTGGTGGCCTTCATCACTCTGGCTGAGATCTTTCCAAGTGAACTGCCCCGAAGAGAAGAGTTTCTCCCCCTGAGCGTGGCCATCCTGGAGCAAAGTGACTGAACTCCCTCTGTGTTAATGGAAACACCTGAATGCCCTGAAGGGAGACTGAGCTCCCTCACAGATCATCTTCATTAAGGGCAGTTGGTCCTGATGGGCTCCACTCCTCTCCAGGAGGTGCTGCCTGCAAGGGATGGGCACCCACCACTTCACCAGGGGACTTTGGAGGGACCCAATGGCACCAGTTTGTCCCAGGACATTTCTGAAGGAAAAACTATAATCAAAAGCTTCCCAGAAAAGTCCAATTGAAAAMCAAAAACAAACAAACAAAAACTAAAAAGAGCATGAAGATGTGAAAAATGGAATTAAATGGGAAAAACATGAAAAATCGCTGYTCGTCACAGACTTTCCCCAGTAACAACCCACACTTTTAGTTTACAGCCCTTTAGGGTTTTTTGAGTACAAGTTTCCTAGGAGATCAGTGGTCACTATAYTGAGCCCCAGCTAAGAGTGCCTGTGGATACAGCTACGCCCTAATATAAACATGGAGGGCAGCAATTTACAATGCAACACCATATGTTTCCCTCTTACTAATCGACTTCAGCTGCCAGGATTACAATGTCAGTCCTGTAAACCAGCTTTTTCCCCTACACATGTCATGTTGAAATCATTACAATAAAAGCTATTTTGCAGCTTTCAGTCTCCACTTCCCTCCACTACTAAGAAATCTGCATCAACACTGGCAAAACTGGGGGTCCTTCTCCAGGGACAGACCCCTGGGAGAGGAGATGCACGGCTCCAGGATTACAGAGGGACAGTGGGAATAAACCCAAGGCAGCTGCAGGAATGCCAGTACCCTGCAGTGGCYGATAGCTGCAGCTTTTGGGAGGGAGATGCAATGTTGGGGCCAGCTGGAAGCCTCAGCAGGATAAATGCATGACTAAATCCCACAAAAAGGGCAGCAGGTCCTGCTGATGGGTACGTGGGAAGAGCTGCTGTGGCGTTAAGTTAAATTGACAAAATCCCCATTTTTTTTTTCATTTTTCCTCAGTCCATCCTCATCCTTGACCTTAAAGCATGGGCTGCTCCTGGCAGTGCCCGCATGGCTGCTCCGCTTTGTTGCCATGACTCACGTAGCTACGGCAACCCGATGCTGCCAGGAGCCGGGTACACGATGCCTCATTCTTGGAAATGATGATCCAATCCCTCCTCTGGAGCAGGCCCTCACTCCTGAGACGTGTGTCATGGCAGAGCCATGGATGCAGCCTGCCAGAGCTGGCGCCACCAGCCCATCCATCACAGMTGAATGCGGCCCTCCCATCCCACACCCATTAAAAAGTCCCTATACTCAACTCACACACACACACACACCTCCTCCCCTCAGTGAGCCAATGCTGTTCCATTCTCCTGGGAGAGGGATGAAGCCACACTTCCATGCCAAATTGCTGTTTAGGCTTTTTTAAATGCCCCTAGTAGASTGGAAATTGCTTTGGTGCAAAGCAGAGGGTGGTGCCAGCACACCTGGCGAGTGTGGGAAGAGGGAGATGGCCATGTGGGACAAGGCTCCTGAGGCTGAATGTCACCCCATTTCCCACCAGTTTGCACTCCCCAGTGCGTTATTTCCCCCTCTTTCTAAGAACAGAGACTAATCCCTGAATTTTCAGGTTCCTACAGATGTGTTGTATTTGGAGGGCAAGGAAGGGCCRGTTCCTGATGGCTTTATAGGAATGGCAGCCATGGTAGCTGTGTTTGGGAGCTCACACGCTGTCGAGGCACAGCCATGGTGAGGTGCTGGGTGCCAGACAAAAATCTCTTCTCTTGCTCTCACTGCTAACAGAACTAAACCCAAGCTGAAGGGAGCTCCAGGTTGCCCCAGCTGCCAGTGCCAGCTTGGACAGAGGCAGCAGCAGGCACCCAAGCTGCAATCAGCCAGAGCCCCATCAGCCACAGCCTGGTCATGGCCCTTCATTATCAAAGCCATCCTCTGCCTGCACGTACTCACACCACCCCGTGACACTTGTGCCAAGCTCTGTGCCAGGGTACAATGCTAAAATTAAACCAGCACCCTGCTGCCATCTCTTCGCCCAAATGATTAACCCTTAGTATTTAAAACATAGGGCAATATAAATATTTTTCCTTTTCTTAGGCAAAACTAACGCCATATACTCGTACCAGCAGTGACCAGTGCCATGGCAATCACTAGGATTAGGTCTGTGTGCTACTTACTCGTAAGCAATTGCCACATTTCCTGGACCAGATTGTTCTGACCCCCTCRAAGCTCTCCATTCTTCGGTGAGAAATGTTCCTGTAGGAGATTGCTCATCATTCAGCTCTGCTGCCCACTCTGGATTCAGCTACAATCACCTTTGTTTTCTGTCTCAGTGAATGTAAATAAATTTCAAAACTTTACAGAATTTCTGCATGGCCAGAGATCTAAAATTATGGTACTTTCATGTACTGGACTTCATATTCATTTATCCACTTAACTAAAACATTTTAGGTAAAATAGTGGAGTCTTCATACGATGCACATATGTTCAAAATCAGGGTCCCTGCTCAGCAAAAACCTACTTTTTTCCACACTGTGAGCAATTTTTTCACATTCATTTTCCCCCCACCCCCCT
>NW_026623338.1:69149-71263 GCF_030028575.1 Malurus melanocephalus | reverse complement strand
ATGTTCTCCAATTTGGCCGGCATTAAGGCAAGTTTACTGAGGTGACTGCTGGGGAAAGGTTTAAATATTTCAAAATGATGGATAAATACACAAGAAAAATCACTCAGATGAAAGCAAAGGCAGAAAGACAGAGACCAAAGTGGGCTGCTGACCCTGCATCTACAAATACAAGTTTCATTTAAAAGCAAATTCAGGATTTTTTACTGGAACTTTTGAAGCAAGGTGTTGTGCAAACATGCCAAGTCCTCCAGCCTTTCCACTCCAGGAGCCTTCCTCCAGATGTTCCTTGTATGTGCCTGACTTGCTAGCTGTTTTTTTTTTTTTCTCTGTTTTTGAAGTGGTGTCCCATTTCCTGTGACCATTCCTGTTTCATTTTGGGACCAAATTAAAAATATCCTAATGATTWCTGCTAAACATCCAGCTCTGCTCCTGGCTGGCTCCAGCTCCCTTATTCTTATGRGGCCTCTTGGTCAGAAACTTGTTTTACAGAGCAGACCAGCATTTGCCCTGAAAATGTAGACATGAAGCCTAATTATAAATCAATCTGGGCTGCTCCCCTCACTGAAGCAAAATAAATCACTCTGAAAAACGAGATACAATGTTGGCTTTCAGGGAAAAGCCTACAGCTCTTCACATGCCTGGGCACAGCTCCACATATGTTCTGCAGCCTCTCCCCCACTCCACAACCACTGATGGYCCCCGTGGTCTTCCCAGAGCAATTCCCGGCCCATCCCTCTCTGGAAAGCTCAGCCAAACCATTCCTGGTTCATTCATCAACCCCAGGAGCATCACACAGCCCCACCTTTTTTTCTGACCCTCCCCACAGATGTGCACGCTGCAGTGAATTATCAAAGCGTGGCCCTATACTCCAGCAGATGAGTGATTTGCAGCGGAAATAGGTTTGGCTCCAGCTCTGATTTGCTCCCGGGAAATGGGCTTCTGACCCTGCCGAGGTCTCTGGGAATGCTGCCAAGTTCTTCAAAGGGGCCAAGCCCTCCTCTGTAAGCTCACCTCTGGGGCTTGGCTTGCAAACACCTCTAGAGGTGCCGGTCATCCCAGGAAGGCGATGGAGGAGAGGGCTCAAAGTCGAAAGGGTGCAAACCTGAGCAAATACTGCTGGAGAAACAGTGTGAGCAAGTTCATTAAGCACAGCCCTGCCCTTGGCTGCAGCATCAARGCGATGGCTGGGAAGCTGGATCAGCCTTGTGTCAACTCTCATGAAGGAATGACAAAATGAAAGGTGTCTGAGAGGAAGGGACTGCAGGCTCACACGTGCTCTTAAATATCCCCTCCAGCTGCACAGCCTTTACTGACTTCCCCACGGCTCTGGGCCCCAGTGATAGCTGTGGGGACTTCCCAGGAGGAGACAGTGGGCTAGGGTGAAGAAAATTGGATAAATCCAGGGATTGTAAGGGATGGAAACAAGGGGGAACAGTGTTAATGCCAGACTGGGGAGGTGGGTTGCCCTGAGGAAAGGACGAAGGAAGGGCTGATGGTGATGGTGCAGAGCTGGCTGGGTGCTGGGCCTCAAATGAAGCTGGCAGGCTTGGTCAGGCCCTGGCTGAGTCTTTTGGGGTGACCAAGGGCTGGGCTGGGACCAGATGGCCATGGGAGATGGCAGCAACCCACCAGAGGCTCGGACCCCACTGCCCCAGCGGGAGATGGTAGCATGGCAGACCCAACGCTGTGAGGATGCCCAGATCCAGACCCATAGGAGCGGAGTTTTGGGAGCATCGGGTACCCCAGGGGGGATCTGAGAAGCGGCAGGCAGTGCTCAGAGGGGCAAAATAGTGGGGTGGCCCCATCCTCACCGTGCAGGGCATCCTGGATGGGCAGAGGAAACATGGGGAGGGGGGGGCAGACAGGACTGGGGTCCCCTCATGCGATGGCCGCTGCCCCCCAGAGCACGGCAGCAGCAGAGACGGGGCTCTCGGGGAGGCAGCCCCCGGGGCAGGCACCCCCTCCCCACCCCGGCCCACCCGGGCAGGCTCCGGGACGCTGCCCTGGTGTCCCTCGCACCCAGCGCTGCCCCATCCCCACAGCGCTGCCCCATCCCCACAGCGCTGCCCCATCCCCACAGCGCTGCCCCATCCCCACAGCGCTGCCCCATCCCC
>NW_026623338.1:19027-68746 GCF_030028575.1 Malurus melanocephalus | reverse complement strand
CAGCGCTGCCCCATCCCCACAGCTCTGCCCCATCCCCTCAGCGCTGCCCCATCCCCACAGCGCCGCCCCATCCCCACAGCGCTGCCCCATCCCCTCAGCGCCGCGGCCGCGGGCGGGAGCGCGGCCCGGGGCGGGCGGGAGGCGGGGCGGGAGGGGGCGGCGGGCCGGGCTCCCCGGGGGAGGCACCGGAAGGCGCCCGGCGCTGATTCATTGCAATAAATTGTTCCCATCGCGCCGGGGCTCGGTCATCGCCGCCCGAGCAGCAGTCGGAGCAGGAGCCGGAGCCACCGCCGGGGAGCGAGGATGAAGATGCAAGCCGAGGTGATCCGCGAGGGCGAGCTGGAGAAGCGGAGCGACAGCCTTTTCCAGCTGTGGAAGAAGAAGCTGGTGGTGCTGACCAAGGACAGCCTCAGTCTCTTCCCCGACGGGCACAAGCGGGCCAAGGGCAAGGAGCTGGGCTTCGGCTCCATCCTCAAGGTGGACTGCGTGGAGCGCACGGGCAAGTACATCTACTTCACCATCGTCACCAAGGACCGCAAGGAGATTGACTTTCGGTGTCCGGACCAGAGCTGCTGGAACGCCTCCATCACCATGGCCCTGATCGACTTCCAGAACAAGCGGGCCATCCAGGACTTCAAGAGCCGCCAGGAGATGGAGCAGGCGGCGGGCACTCAGGAGCGGCGGCTGGCCCGGGCACCCTGAGCCTCCGCCCGCCCGGCCCCAGGTGAGCCCTTCCGCGCTGCTGCCGCGCCACTTCTGCGCTTTTCATGGGATCTTTCTAAATTATGTCACACACCCGCTCCCGCTTCGGGAAGCCGGACGGGCGTGGGGCTCCCCGCGCTCGGCGCACCCCTTCTGGCCGGAGGGGCCCGGGGCCGCGCCCCGAAACCGGGCCGAGCTGCGGCCGCGGCAGCGCAGGGCTTGGGGAGCGCTGCCCCGTCCCGATCCATCGCGGGGCGTTCGGCCCCTTGTCCGATGCCTCGCGGGGAATTTCTGGTGGGAGCCGGACTTCTGCAATGTGCTGAGAGTACGGCGTGGGGGTGGCGGGGAATGAGAAACGGCACTTGGCAGTGCTTTCCTTACAGAATTTGCTAAAAAAAAAAAAATCTGTGAAAATAAATGCTCAGTGCTTACTCTCCTTTTAAAGCGCCTCTTTTTTTTTTTTTTCCTGTGTCTTGCTGTGCTGCTTGTTTAACTAACCCAGTTTTCTCTTGCTACCTTTAGAGCATACCGCTGGATGATAAAACAGATCGAGTGTCTTGGACTGAAATGGGACAGGGTACCAATGAAGGAAAGCGAAGAAGAGAGCTGGAAGCAGCTTGGTTTTCTCCAAGCCCGTTGTGGCTGCTGAGCAAAGAGCCCTGAGCTTTGCCTGAGATGCATAAAGAAAAACCAAAGACTTTCGTACAGGACTTCTAGCAAAGCGTCCACGTGTTTTGAGTGGCACAGCTTTGCGAACTATTATCTTCTATTTATGAGATGCAAGGAAGATTCAACACTGACTGGTGGTGTTAAACACAGTTTAAATTATTTGTAGTGTCTATATTTGTATTTATTTTGTTGAATGTCTTTCAGCAGTTACTGGTCTTAATATTGCTTTTGCATTAATGTGTCCATTCCAAATAAATTACTTGAAATGTTCACTTTTTATTACTGTACTCTGGGCTGCAGTAACTTTTGTTGAGGCATATCTGTGGATACAGCAGTGGTGAAATGGCTTAAACAGAGTGGGTAGGGCTTGGCTTTTTGGTGCCCTGAACAGGGCAGTGGAAGGTAGAGAAACCTCAGATAACTCGTTTGTGTTTGACCTTGTCTCCTGACCAGGGAGGGAAAATGTGTTGAGGTTCAGTGCTGGTCAGTGGTGGAGATAGAAAAGCCTTCCACAGCTTGCGTAAGTGCTCCTCTGAAAGCTCCTTCCCATAAAATCGAGTAATGGCAGCTGCAGAAGGCGCTGGAGCTCCCTGCCACAGGAAAATACCGCTCTCTGCGAGTGCCCCACGTCCTGGCCCGGCCCCCATAGCTTAGTGCTGTGCTAAGGCACAAAACTGGATTCTTGGTTTCGGAATAAGAGCGCCAACACTCCGTGGATTCCTCAGCTTTGTAACAAAGCAAGCTCAACTCGCTCTACTCTCTTCCTTCCCCTCTGCAGTCTCTAGACAGAATTAAATTTCTCAAGGATAACTGAAGAATGGAGCCAAGCTCTTTCCCCATAGCACCTGGACCAAGAAGCTTGGAGCAAAAAGTCAGCTGATTTTTTGGATAAAAGTACTGAAGTTTTCTTTTGTGAGGCACAGTTCTCACTAACTAACCTGGGCTTCCTCAAGAGCAAAGCTGCAGCCAGCACACAACTTGACTCCAGCAGTCAGGACTATGAGTGTGGCAGGCAAAGTACTTGCTCCAAACTTGGTCATTTCCAGCAGGTAATTTCCCCTTCCCAATATCAGCACAGCTCTTGGAGGAGACTTTGTACTAGAGGAAGTTGCAAAGTACATAATTACATAAGCCTGTAGTAAGAGCAAGAGAGACTCAGGAGTACAGGAGGGGAAAAAAAACCTGGAAGGAGAGCTGGCCTGGTGTCTGGAAGGGGCAGGGAGCTTCTGGCACTGCAGCGTGGTGCGCTGGGGCTTTGCATCTTCCTCGCACGCTGCTGGCAGCTCGTGCAGAGGCARGCTTGCACACCACTGAGCTGTGGATGTAGCAAACCTCTGGCCACAGCATTTGAAAGCCTTTGGCCTCAGTGCCCCCTGTACCCTGAGAATGCTGAGGTGCATTTAACACAGCAAAACAATACGCAAAAGCAGCTGTGTTTCAGCCCCATTTTCTCTTGGTACCGTTTCAGGGCAGTGAAATTAAAAAGCCAAACCAGAGCAAAGGCACTGGCTCATAATCCCTTCAGTTTCCGTGAATCCAAGCAGGAATCCTGCCTGACAACAGCTGAGGGTCTGGGGATGTTGGCTGTTGCCTGCCATGACATCCACTGCTATGGGGGGGTGGGAGGAATCCGATAGCTCCAGGGGTCCCATGGCCCCCAGTTGCTCCAGTGTGGCTCCAAGACCTGTGCAAACAATCTGTCCCTTACTCCACAGGCAAATGTTGACAAAATGCAAGGATTGTTCAAATTGTTTTATTCTAGATTTATGGAATCAAAAATAAAACTCGAAAATTTATTTATATGGAAAAAAATAAGGGGGTTACTTTCTTGCAACCGTTTTATTGGCTTTTCATCTCTCCCAGTGGGATTTTACTCTTTAAGAGGTAARCAAACAAACCTACATTGACCATTAGCTGTAAATAGCCAAAGGAGGAGACTCCAAATTGTTTATATAAAACTCCACCGATGGTCGGACCCACGGTCCGGGTCAAGGGCTGCACTGAGGCGCAAATCCCAAGCATGGCACCTAGGAGAGACACACAGGGTGAGARCAAGTCCTGCCATGGAAAAGCAGAGAAGAGCACATGGGATCCCCTTTGTTCCTGATGCTGCTCCCCTGCAGTAGTAGCAAATCACTTCAAATAATTTCTTGCATTAATTTATAGCRGTCCAATTAGGGTTTGTTCTGGTTAGGGATCCTGCAGGCATGGGGATGAGTTTCCACCATGAACCAGCTCAACTCCTTCCTGAGCGGTCTGGGCAATCGTAGCACTGCCCAAAAGGCAAGTGGGTGCTCACCACTGCTGTCACCAGGGTCCAGGGATGCATTTGGGACCAGAGGATGCTGATCAACATCGTACCTGGCAGGGCTGGTAACTACTGCATGGGATTAGGGATGGAGAGGTAATTTCTAGGGTTGTGTCTGAGCCTTCCTAGCAAATCACACAGGTACTTCCAATCTCCTCATAACCCAACTGCGCCCTGCTCCCCCCAAGCTGCTACTTCCATTTATTCCCTACTGTGAAACAGATAAACAGCTCTCTAGCAGGAGTGACAGGGTTCAGCCTAACTAGGTCTTTAAGAATAAATAAATAAAACCACAGATAAAGACAGAACCCYCTTGAAATATTCCCCCACCACCCTTTGCAAAAAGAATGGATATTTCCATTTGGATGGTCATGCGAGCCCTTCCCCCAGCTGGGCCGGTTCCCCCTCCAGCAACCCTCACATTTGCATCCTTAACAGGAACCAGGTGGATGGGGAAGCACCTCCAATTTGACAAAGGCAAGATTTTTTTCCACGTGCAGACGGATGGCCAGGACATCCCCGGGACACAAGGCTGTCCCACACACACCCAGAAGGCTCTTTTGTCCTGCACTCTTTGTTCAGGACAGCTGTCATGTTCAGAGGAGCAGAAAATACCGGGCCAGCCAGAAAATCATTAGCCCCCAACACTGGAGGAACAGCAAGCTGGCAGCCCATTCAATTAACTTGTGCCTGGCTCTGAAATAATGTTTGCAATTATTCTTTCACTGTCAGTATGATTATTTGGACTGCTGGCATCAGTTTTCCACTCAGACACACATCAAGGTGTTGTCGCCGCACACCTGGGAAGGGTGAGGAGAACGCTGTCCTGTGTGCAAGATGTGGAGCTGAGTGCGATCTTTAACGTGGGCAGCCACGGGGAAATGATCCCCAGCTCCCAGAGAGAACAGGCAGCCAGGTGTTCGTGTAATGCCGGGCTGCGACTGCTGGGGCTTTTATCAGAGTGCTTAAAATACTTGTGCAATGAGCCCAAGCCAAGGGTATAACCATGTGGAGAGGGAAATCTCCCGGGAAGCGCTGCCGAGCCCTCCTCCCGCGCATGGGAACACAAAGGCGATGGGTGGGACCTAACCTTGACCCTTTGCCAATGGGAACCATCCCACAACCACCAAACTCTCTGGGCAGGTTTTGCAATTATTTCTCCCCCTCTAGGTATTTGAATAAAACTAATTACTACGTGCAATTGCCAAACTGGCTCCTGTGATTGAGGAGGCACTTTTTTCCCCTTTTTTTTTTTTTTTTTTTTTTTTTTTTTTTTTTTCCTGGAGCAGAAATCCATCCTCTTAAAAGGCCGGGCTCTCCCTCTGCACTTCTCCAACATACTGCTGAGAAAGATAATTTCTGTTTAATGGGCCTAAATGAGATCCCTCGTGTCAGACGCCCTCGGGCTTTGGGACATTTTAAATCTCAGCTCTGCAGCACGGCCGTAGCTCTGTGGCAAAGCTGCACATGTGATGGATCTCATTTAAGGCAGGACCATTAATTGGGACAAGTCACCGCGTCAGCAGAAAGTTCCCTGCATTGCTTTGTGCGGCTGTGCCAACGCACATGCTTACCTTCTTTGCCGTAGCTATCCCACTTTCTGGACCTTCCCCGCTCTTTTTTCTCCCTCTCCAGCTTTCTTCCCTTCCTTTTTCCCATACCTGGCATGACCTGTCCCGGCTGGGAGCCCATCCTCCCCTCCCACCCCGGATCTCCTCTGCTCCCGCAGGTTTCAGGGCTGGGTGCTGGCGGCTCTCCAGCACGGCCGACTCCTTTCCAGCTCACATCCTGTTGCCTCTGTGATGATGGTGCTGGCCCACATCAGCCACACGCCCACGGGGCAATCGGGTTTAACCATTAGGTCACTGTCGCCAGCGGCCGCCTTTGAACCTGCAAAGCTCGAGCGAAGCTGGGGGGGTTCAATGGCCCGAGCCCCGCCCGGCTGCAAACTCTCCTGCTCAGGTTCTGACGCACAAATAAAGTCAGGACACACGGCCCCGTTACGCAGGAAGGCTCTGCTGGGCTTCCTGCCTCCCTCCCCCGGGAGCCGGGGGRGTTCTGTGCAGGAACAAGACCTCCTTTCTTGGGGAAGGAGCGGGGCTGACAAGGAGTGCTTGTGTGAATGCGAGTCCCCCTGCTCGGGGCTGCCCTGCCACCGGCTCAGCGTCCAGCTGAACAGCACGTGCGTGTGCGGCTYAATTTGCTCTTCCTGCCTTTGAAGATGAAGAGAAGGAGGGGGAAAAAAAATCAAAGGGAAACTAATTAAATCATTTCTGCTACCTTTGCTTCTGCGCACARCCCGAGCCACAAGCAAAGAGCAAGCGCTAAACTCATCAGCCTTGGAAGGAAGTGATCTTGGATCTGAAAGCAGGCTGATGGGGGCAAGGGATGGTGCTGCGCTACCTCCCACTGCTCCCTTTCCGAGACTCCTGTTTAAAATGCAAGAATGGGTGACTCAGTGTCTAGCTAGGSCTGACAGGCTACGCTCCTGCAACGCCCCATCCGTCCCAGCCCCGTGCTGAGATGGACACCTGAGCTCAGCCCACGCTCCAGCCTTTTCCTGACCCAATGAAAAACCTCCATCGGCTCTAAAACTCAAACTGAAAAGACAGCAGCAAGGCTCAATAGTGATGCTTCCAAAGAAATTTCTCAATGTGTGATATCCTTGCATTAACTAAAAGTTGTTGCGAGTGCTAAGTTTTTTGACACACTGACAGCAAAGCTTTTCCATAAAACTGTATTTCCACACTCAGAGTAAGGGCTTCTAACATGCCACCAAAAAGCTCTCTTTGCAGAGCCGGTCCCGGGCTCACGGAGGAAGGAGCAGCCTTTAGACTGCTGTATGGGTGGAGCAGCCTTCGCGGGGTGCCACCCACGGCCAGGGATGGATGGCAGGCGCTTTAATAGCTGCATTTCTCTGCGAGACACCCACGCTGCCACTGCTGCAGCTGCTGTGGAAAGGCAGCCTGCCGGCTCTGCTGCGTCAGGCATTCCTGCCTTCGCCCCAGACCCTGCCCGCGTACATCCAAAACAAGCACAAAACCATTAGAGGCCTCTTCCTCCACGAATGTTGCAAGCAAAAAGCACAGTTTGAAAGGTGAGGGCCAGGGAGGAGTGGCACAGACAAAGCTTTCCCCCAGTGCCACAATTCTCTGCGCCAGCGCATCTCTCTGTTTTATGCCCAATTTAGAGCCAGCTGTAACTCTGCATTTGTAGTAGCACTTGGCATGCCAGCATCCCAGGAGGGGGGCAGAGGAAAGCCCTCCGTAGCCCATGGCATCCCCTGATGACCTGCAACCTGCTCCTGGGCATCTGCAGACTGCCTCCATCCTGCCCTGCTATCCTGCCCTGTGTGCTCACACCATCCATCCYGCTGAGGCACAGGCTGGCCTAACAACATATGCAAGCAGGGAGCAGGGTGAGGCAACTAAACCCATTTTTGTCTCTGACCAAAGCTTGCCTCCGGGCTCCAAAAGCTCTGCGCTGCTCTGGTTTTTCTCACAAAACCCCTTTGAGAAGAGGCTGGATGAATTCCAGCTTGGTTGTATGTCCCAAAACCGCTTGGTGCCCTTCCCCCCTGGCTCTCCCTCACATGAACATTGCTCCAAGTCATGAAGCAGCAAATTTTCTTCCTGGCTGAGCAGAAGGGTTGAGACTCTTCYCAGGGAGGTGAAGACTGGGGATAAGTGGTCCTTCCAGGTAGAAATATCCCACTTGAAAATCACAGGCTCCCAGCATTTGTAGGAGATGCAGTGGGTTAGCTCTAGAAATAAACTACTGAAGTGAATTTCAGAACAGCTCTTTACCCAGAAGCCTCTCAAAAGTGCTTTATAAACTTCACTAATGGGCTCTGCAAACTATAGCTCCCATTCTTGGTAGGGTCTGCACAGAGGTATCTGCTCAGACAGCTGCTAGGGAAGATGAAGGGTGCAGACTGGCATCCCAGAAACCCTCAGCTAAAGCAGAGACACTCTTGGGTACCTACTCTGGGAGCAAACCCTGAAAGGGCTTTGAGCAAAAGAAGTCAAACCAGGTTAAGCCAGCTCCATACTGGCACAAACTCAGCCAGGCTCCCATGACAATAATGTAGGCATATTTCCTTCATCGACAGAACTAAAGCCCCAGGTATAAAGATTTAAGTGTCTCCCACTGCTATCTTGCACAGAGAAATACACTAACGCTGACTGAAACAARGCCAAAACAGAGAGAGGGGGCCAATTATTGCATGGAACAAAGCATGTTTGCAAAGAGAAATTCAGAATCTCCTCCTGAGATGCCCTAAGTTAAAGGGGGTAAACAAAGAGCCCTCTCTGCCACTGTCACAGTGGAAGAGCAGCATTTTGTTTTTTTTTTAACAAACCTCGGCTTTCCATGGAAAGGAGAGTTTGGGGAAGCCTTCCCTTTCTGTGCCCACCACTGCAAGTGTCAGCAGGCTGCTGAAGGTTCTCCAAGTCCATCCTGTGTTAGCCCCACCAGGGCTAATGGACTCAAAACTGAGAAAACACCAGTCTGACCTTCCCTGGGAGTCTTACCAGTGTCAGAGGAGGGCACAGCCTTGGTGAGGATGCTGTCGGTGATGGTGGCCAGCATGCTGAAGGCGAACACCAGCGGCACCGCRATGATGCAGTAGTGCCACACGGTCCTCATCAGGGCCTAAGGGACAGGACACAACAGACCACAGGTCATTAGGGAGCACAAACAGTGACTTTGTGGTAAGGAACAACCCTGGAAGGGAATCACGAGTCAAACCCACRGCTTGGGTAAATGGCAGAAGCCACAAATGATACGTGGTGGGGTGGCTTTGGCTGTTGCGTGGTCTTTCACAGGGTGCCCTTTGTCTGCCGTGAATTATTCCAAGCATGCAGAGTAAACGATACCCTGCAATCTGGCAGCATGTTTCCCCAGCACTGCTGTGGGTATTTTTAGCATCTGGGAATTAGTGACGTCCCTGCACCCTTCCCCCTGTCTTCTGTCCAGTTCCCAAGGAAATGTTGAACAGCAGATGTATGTGGTTTACTTCAGGAAGCTTCCATTACTTATTCAAAACAGCCTAGAGAAGGCTTTTTGGTTCATTATCATAAATAATTAAAACTAAACTGAGCCTGTCAAAATAAATGAGCATGGTGCATTATGTAACACCGTACCTTTGGGATTTCTAATCCTGTTCTGCTGCTTCCCCGCTAATAAATTCACCGAATTCAGTAATCTGGAATAGGTCTTCTGGCCATCAGTGCACATTAGCGAGCATAATTAGGGAGAGTAATGATTTTGTTATTGCACGTATTCTTAGCGGAGACATCCCTCCAGCTGTTTAATACTGAAACAAAAGCGGTGAGGCTCCCTAAGCTGTAGGGCTGGAGCGGCTCCCGGCTCATTCACAAGCCCTGCTGGCCAAATGAAAGGATCTCTCTGGGGCATGGAAAGGAAATTCCCCCTTTATTGCAGTCTCCTGCCCTAACCCATGTCTCAAGGTGTGTTATTGTGGCTGGAAAACATTTCTGTCACTGGTTTAGCCAGAAGTTTCATTCTCTGGAGTTCTCTGTCCTAAGATCCGGTCCCTGCCTCTCGGCTACAGAAGATGGAGGAGCCCAGAGACATTGCTCACTAATGACTTGGAAATGTTGAGGTTTATTCCTAGGTCCCCTCTGGAGTCACACACAGCCAGGTTTTTCTCCTCAAAGGGGCTCTTTGCCTACATTTTGGTTAAGATCTAGGCACTTCTGATTAAGGAACCAGAGAACAAAGACAGAGGAACAGGTATTTGGTACATAAACAAAAGGAAGCAGAGTAACTCCTTGCTAGGGCAAATGTCATTGCAGGACAACACTGCGAAGCTCATAGAAAAAATTAGTTTTAATCCCTCCTGCATTGCACAAATTCCCTCATGGGCTGGAGCAAGTGAGCAGAAAAAAGCAGAGGCACATCTGTGTCTCCTGTAAAACAAGGGGAAATGCCTCCTCACTTCCCTGGGGCTGAGGAAGAACTGAGCCAGGCAGAGCTCAATCTTTGCTACTCCTCAGCTGCTGGGTATGGAGCAGTTTTTTTGAGGTGAGAAGATCTGAAAACATTTTTTAGGTGAGAGGCAGAACCAGGAGTCTCAGCAGACAACTCAAAAAGCAAATGCCTGGGAAATGCAGGCAGCGAGGCAGGATGAGGCACAGCCGTGCCTTCAGACAAAGGGAAAAACTTCCCCATCGCAACTGCCAAGCCCTCCTMCAGCCCTGCCCACGCTCTCCCAGCTCACATCTGCAGATCAGACACTGGTTCTTCCCTCCTCTCCTCAGCCAGGTGTTACTGCCGAGCYCCCAGCCCACCCCTTCCCTTCTCCAGCTGCCTGTTGCTGGGAAGATCCAGCAGCCTCTTCCCAGCTGCAGTGCTGCCTGTCTGCTGTGCCAGCCTTCCAAAAACGCTTCAGCCCACCTCCCCTCCCGGCCACATCACGATGGCTTCTGGAGTGTCTTTTATTAACAGCTAGCTTTTCTCCTCRCTTCCATCCCTCTGGGAGGGGAACTGCTGCGTTTGGAGGCCACATGCTGCAATGGCACAGCAGGTGTAGGATTAAAGGCTTCCCCCAATAACTTCTGCATTTGGGCTGCTGCTGTGACAGCGCTCATCCCCACCGAGACAGAAAGCCACCCCAGAGGCGGATGTTTTCTTGGCAGCCCTCGGACAGAGCGCGTTTAAATGAAGCGTCCCAGACACAGAGGATCACAGCTGCATTTCCCTGTGAATAGTTCTCATGGGAAGTCACTGCTGACSCCTGTCCCCTGGCCCGTGCTGTCAGGATGTCCACAGCCCTCTGGGCTTGGCGTAATTTCCAGTTCCCTTCCGGGCTCCTGGTCCTTCTCTCTGTGCAGCCAATGTGAGCCTTCCTGCACTGGGACATCTGTGCTGCCCTTTGAGCTCCTCCACTGCCACTGAGGCTTTCTCTCCTGCCTCCAGCCTTCTGTGGATGTCAGTGAGACCTCCGTGCACAAAAGCCACGTAATTCCTGTTGCTGCCTGATTCCCATGGGACTGGGCTTCAGCATCCATTCATCAGCTCCATCAGCATCCATCCTCCCTTCCAAGCCTCATCTCAGACAAGATTTAGCCTCAGATCAGCTGAGGTGTGTAGGTGCTTCATCTCACCCACGTAGCTGGGAACCACAAACCTCAGCACCCTGCAGTCCTTAGCCCTGACTTCCCCAGGGCTGCGGTACGGCTGTGGGAATGGCACTCATCCCACCTGCAGCAGCGGGAGCACCAGAAAAATCCTGCAGGAAATGTTGAAAGGCTGATGCAGCTCAGCTGTCCTTTGGGTCCACCTCACTGATGGGGACTGTGAGGATCTTTCCTCCACCCCCATGGCTTGGGCAGAGCTATCAGTTCCCTGAACATGGCTTATCTCAGCAAACACAGTTCCCAGCAGAGCTGCCTACATTCACTCCATTTTCCAGCTGCTGTTTGAGACTGGCATCAACCATCRTTCATGCCAACACCAGCACCAGGTAACATCATTTATCCCAAAATAAAGGAACAGAATTATTGCCTTGCTGCCTCCTTCCCCAAACACTCTTATGCTGGGGGATCAGACACAGATAAAGCCCCAGAAGGAGAGCTCACAACCTCCGCTGTCTTGCTGCAATGTACACCTGCAATGATTTTCCCCACTGTAATCTTCATTTACTTTCTGGGTAGTTCAGGAAATGCAGTGGCTGACAAGACCAGGCCAGGATTTCTGTGCAAATCCGGTGACTCAGGAGGGACTTAGCGAGTTTCTGTGCAAGATTAATACATTTTTTAATCCCTGTAACTATTACTCACACGRCTCTTTATCACACTTTGGCGCAATGCTGACGTTGAGTGCGGCTCTGTTTGCRCAGAGGCCCAGGAGAGCTGGTGTCCTCTGTCCTGAAGACCACCAACAGAGCCAGTGGTGGCATTTCCAGGGACAGAGCTCAAAGCCAGGTCTCACAGACCCTGTGTCACTTATTAAAGGTGCTGTGGGTGATTTCACACCCGCCTTACCATGCCCAGGCCCACGCCGGCAAAGACRAAGACGCTGAGTCTGAGCAGGGTCATCTCTGTGCAGTGACTAGCGAGTTTCCCAACAACCAGACCCTGGACAACCTGGGAAAGAAACACACAAGCACCATTCAGCCTGATGTTTAAAATAATTTAAACAAACTCAAGACAGAACTTCTACTTTGTTCAAGYGAACAGGTTCTTCCCGCAGGGTTCTTTTTGAGAAAAAAGAACCTCACTGCAACAGTAAATGATTGGAAGGCATGATCCATYACTTCCAGCATTTTAGCTTGCAGGGAGAGATCCATCCCATCAGCTGGAAGTCTTTGTGCACACCTGAGTTTACCATCACTGCCTACTCACCAGCAGTGATTGAAACTTTCTAAAAGGGCTTGCAGATACAAATTACATTTTTCTCACTTTGGATGTTTTTGTGAAATACAGTTAATCCTACAGTCTTCATTCTCAGCAAGCCCTTCCAAAGAAAAACTGTGCATTTGTAAGCAGAGGAGGAAAATGTCTGTACCTTCTCTTGTCATTATTTTAAACTGTAAGTATACAAATTGGGTGGTTCATAATTTTTAGGCAGGAACAAGTATGACGGAGATGCTAATATCCAGTCCCAGCAGTACATGCAGATGTAGAGGATGGTGAACTGGTTCTGCAGATTTTAAATAAAAACTGGGGGAAAGGGGGAGAGAAGGAAGAGCAAAACATTAAAATCCCAAAAATTATTAGACTTTTCCAGCACTTTGCAGAGCAAGGATTCCCTCTTTTATTTATCTGTTCAGCATGTCCCATAGTTCAGGTGATGATGGCCCAAGTGGACACAAGAGGAGAAAGGCTGGAAAAGATCATGGTGAAAGCAAAGTCTGACTGACTGCAATACAGGGATAAGACAGGAATCTACTGAGTTTTCTCTGCCTKGAAAGGGTTTGTTTGATCCAAATGAAAACCCCTCTGACTTGAAAGAAGAGCTTTAGTTCAAAATGTTATGTTTGATCGCTTTGTTTCTGTGGCAGTCCATCCTGGAGAAAACTTCAGTGGTTTCCTTGGACTAGGAATGATACTACACTACACCTCAGCCTTGCTGTGTTRGTCCTGTTATCCAAACTCAGCTGAAAGGAAATGAGTGTGAAATAAACGAGAAAGTAAGTTATTAATCAGAAAGGAAATGTTAACCTAGAATAAGCAGTTAGGAAAAAAAGCAGCTTAATTACTAAAGCAAACAAAAAAAAAAGAAAAAAAAAACCCAAAACCCCTCCCCCCATCAAAAGCAAATAGAGTAAAATGTAGTTGACATAAAGAACAATAGCTACAAAATGAATGTATTTTCAACAGTACACAACTGAATGGAAAACCATCAAAATTCAACCCTTCACTTTGCTTCAGAGCACAAAGGATTTTTGACATGAGGGCAAATCACACCAAGAAGACATTCTGGCTCCTGCCTCCTTTTTGTCATTGTTCCTGCCTTGGGCCAGGGCTTGAGAGCTTGGCTCATGTGTGCCCAGCTACCATGCAACACTGGCACAGGCTCTGTGTGTCCTTCCCGGGTCATGTCACCTGTCAAGTGCCCTCTGGGACACTGGTGGACCTGCTGTGGCACGAGGCTGGGACAATGCTGGGTGACCTGAGTCATCCTGACCCAAAACCCTGCTGTGGCTACGAGAGGAGCTGATACCAGCCCCAGCAGCTCCTACTCTGGGCTTGGGTGGGGAAGCCACTGAGTAACTCTTCATTAAGCTGAGTGTTCCAAAAAGGAAGAATCGTCATTAACTTTTTGCAACTTCCTGGTCCCTCCTGGCTCTCCCCAGCTGGGGCTGTGCTGAGTCACATGGGATGGGGGCTGAGCCTTGTCACAGTGTGTGGATTGACGCCAGGGTGGCATCACCCGAACCCCAATTCAGCTCTGCTGAGCCATTGGAGGAAAGGAAACGTTTCCCAATTTGCCCAGACTTGAATGGCATATTAAATTGGGATTCACYGTGCAGGCACAGCCCAGTCCCTGCCCTTCCTTGAGTCATTAGGGCACATCATCAGCAACATCCCAGAGCAGACYGGTCCGATGGCCACGGGAACGGCATTCCCAGAAACGCTGCGGTCACTGCGTACGAGCCCCTGCCGAAAGGCAACAACCCCACTCTGAGCAGGCAGAACCCAGAGGTGTGCAGAATGGGCTGTCCCCAGGGTGAGCAGAGCACAGGGATGGTCCCTGTGCCAATGGCTCATTCCCCATGGGCTTTCCCACCACTTGGGCTGTGGCAATTGAGGCACAAGRTAAAACATTACTGCTGAATCAACCAACTTGGCAGTGGGACTATTTCCCATTCCCATGAGCCCAAGTCACCTGTTTTCCCCATGGGGCTGGGCAGCAATCCTGGGGCTGTACAGACTGCAGCCTCCCCATGGGCTGTCAGGGCTGCCTGCCTTCCTCCCCAGCCATTAGACCCAGGCAGGCAAGGCCCATCATCCTCATTTTGGACACGGAGCCTGCATTTAGGCACTGGGTAATGTTTCCAGTCACCAGGAGCTCTGACCTCACTTTCCAGTCTGAATTTACACCTGCAAACCCATTACTGCCAGTCTGCAGTTTTCCCTGAGAGTAGATCCTCTGGCTGGCACGAGCAGCAGCCATCTGTGCAAGCACATCTGGGAAGGTGAAAGTGAAAGGTGGGTCATGTGCACTCTCCCATGTAAGATTTTGGACGTGTGCTGCCTTCATCAGCAGGTAGCGGGGTCATCTGAGATGACTTGACCATCATCACTCCCATGGACAATCTCTGGTAGCTGATAAATKGATTTGATCCTCTTTTTATTCTTGGCTTTTTTCTTGCACATAAACTCCCCTTGAGATCGACTGTGATGGGCCTTCCCCTCCTGCATTTCATTTTGCCTGGATGGTGCTTGCCTTTGTAACCTGACCTCCTTTGAAGTCGGGGAAGAGCCAGTGTACCTGGCTGGAATGCCTTCTGTCATCAATAAACAAAAGAGAGAGGAAATTGTTTGCAAGTGAAATAACAGGCACTGCCTGTGGCTGTGTACACATGTCACAGGAAAAACCAACTCATCTTTTTTTTCCTCCCCCCTCTCCTTTAAAGGCAAATAAGTCTCCCAATAAATGCATAAGAACAGCCAAATCTYTGTTCGTCATTTTCTGGATTCACCAAACTGGGGATTTGTTACACRAGTCTAGCAAATCACATAGAAAAATACCCTCTGCCTCTATCACTGCTTTTGGTTTCTGGGAAAGCAGCAGCTCCCATTTCCTCAGAAAGGCGAATTACCAATTACAAGCTGTTGGGTAATTTCAGGAATCTCTTGCAGGATGGGAAAGATTGTTTCTGTTTGGAGGTCTAAGGTGCTAGTTTTGGGAAGACTTTTGAAGCATTAGCCTTGCTGCACAGAGCCGCCGCTGAGCTGACTGGCACCTGCAAGAAGCTGATTTCRTCTGTGGAGTTTAGAGGAGTTCTGCAGGTGCTTAGCTGATCCTCTGCACTCAGGAGACATGGGGCTGTTTGTAAAGATTCTTCCATCAGCACCGATGGAAAGYCCGACAGTGCTCAGCACCACAAGAAGTTCCCTTTCAGCCGACACTTGGAAAGTAAAAGCTGTGAGAAGGCTGGAAAGGCACTCAGCAGGYCAGATAAGCTCGTAGAGCCTCACAGAGAAGATGCAGGGCCCCATGCCGAGCTCAGGTAGATAGCGTGATTCACATCAGAGCAGCCTCCCACGCCCTGCACCCCTATCTCGCCTTTGAAATTGTGCCGGCTGGCAGTTCCCAGGGCGAGCGCGGCTGGGCACCGGCCGGGGCACACCATGGGGCTGTTCTGAGCCTGGTGCAAAGCCCTGGCCGGGGGAAAAGGCCAGGTTTTACTGACATAATGCCAAAAAGCATTTGAGAAGCAGTTCAGGCTTYGTGGAGGGGCAGGAGGGCACCGGGACTGGAAGGAGAGCTGAGGGTGAGGACCAAACTGCTGAAGGCAGCACTTCGCCAAACAGGGGGAAGAGGATGGTGTGTTTTGCAAACTCCAGCCTAATCACTGTCTTTCCCCCTCCAACCCACTCCCCTCCACAGATATAAATCCTTCAAAGCGCGGAAACTGGAGAACTTTCTGTTTGTTGTTGCAAGGTCCTTTCACAAAGTGGGTTTTCCCCCTAGGCATACCTGGCTGTAATTAAATCCCCGGCTCTTTAATCATCTCTTTTGCTGTGCAGGGGAAAAAAAAAAGCGAGAGGGACAGACTGGTGATAAGATGATATGCAATGTAAATCTCTCCTCCAGGAATCTCTCTCATCTTTTGAGGATCACTCAGTACCAACTTGTCCCTCCAGAAGCTGCACAGCTAGAGGTGGAGTTTGTATAACAATACAAATTTAAATGCAGTAAATAGAACAGGTATCTTATTTCTTGATCCTCAGGGTTAYAAATATGCCCCTTTGTCCCCTCCAGAGTTTTGTTTGGTGCATTTTGCTTTGGGTTGTTTGGTTTTTTGGTTTTTTTTTTTGAGAAAATGTTCTTAAAGGAAAGTTTCCCCCACCCCCTCCCACAGTTTGAAATCTAAGCATCAGATGTGACTTGAGATACCAGCCAGGGACTCCAGGTATTTCACTTGCCTAATCCCCCGGCAGCATTTTCCAAGCCACATACTGCACCTGGGAGTTCTCCATGCTATTGCACTTGCAGACTTAAAAAAAAAAAGAAAGAAAAAAAAAAGGAAAAAGAAAAGAAACAAAGCAGAGTCTAGGCCCATTTCTGCCCATTGTGCAAAACTGAATTATTATTAAGCCATTATGAACTTTATTATTCTCTGGAGGGAGACTGAATGGCATTTCACATTCCTGGGCATTCACTGTGAAGGAAATTTCATTTTCATGGCTTCTCAGAAGAGAGGACTCTGGAAGCCCAGCCCGAGGACAGAGGGATTGTGTCCCTGATGGGCTCTCACACCTCCTGCCTGCAGACCTACCAGTGAGCAGATAAAGATGCTCAAATACACCATGAGCAAGGGAATCTCTGCAGCACAGGCTGCCTGGTGCAGAGGCAGCTCTCCTGCTCTCTGCCTTCCTCTCCTCATTTCCTCATCTCCCACATGGCTTCTCTTCAGGCACTGGCACAGTCCCAGCTCATCAGACAGCCCCACACTTTCAGGGTGCTTCAGGAATCAGTGCACAGGCCTGGATTACTTGAATTAGCCCCATATGCCATTTTCATTTCCCCAAGGACATCCCCCTACCCCCYGATTTTGGGTCCTGCAGGGACATAAAGTGACAAGAAAGGACCAGAAGGGATGAGGTGAGGCTGAGGAGCTCTGGATGGGATCCCTCAGGTGATGCCTGAATTAGTGGTGTGTCTAACTAACATCCTCCATCTGCAAAGGGGGCAAACACCTCACCTCCTGCAGGGTCTGTGTTTCTGTGCTGATTCCCCATGCAAAGAGCTGTTTGAGACAGCAGTGACAAAGAACATGAGTTGCCTACTTAAAATCAGATGGGCTGACTCAAAGCCTCTCAAAATCTCCTCTCTAGGTACTCTGCAGCTGGCTTGGATGAGAGGAATGAGGAGAAACCGATTCTTACAGTGCATTGGCTATTTCTCACCACAGCAGGTCAAATGAGGTTGGGAAGCTGAAAAACTAGATTAAGCAATTGGAGCATGATATCCTTGGGGTGGGAGAGGAAAGCAGGAAGACACCATCACTATTTGAGTCATCCCAGGACTGCTGATCAGGCTGGGAAAAGGAGCTGTAACATCAGCTTCTGTAAGAGGGGTATGTTAGTTCTGAGAAGATTTAATTTAACAACTAGGAACTAGAATAACACAAAGAAATAATTTGCCCCCTACTTTCTGTGATGTTCCCTTCCAGCTATAAAAGTCCTTAAACACTATCCTTTTTCAAGTTCAGGAAGAGATGCAAACACAGGGGACAGGTTTCCTCTAACAGGAGGGCTCCAGGCAAGTCCAAGAGGATGGGAAAATCTTCACAATGATTTACAGAAAGGCAAACTAAGGAATGAAAAAAATCAGACTGAATCAGACTGGAAAAAAGCGGAGGATCTGGTTGATGAAATTAACCRAAAATTATATTATATTTGTTATGAATAGAACTCCAATTTACTCAGTGAAGCAGGGAAGCCAGTCAGCAGATACTAATCATCATTCACCTACCAGATTGGTGGAATTTGCTAGCACCTTAATCTGCATTYGTATGTCAGCAGTATCAATTCACTGTACAGCTGAAACAAATGCATCTGAAATGCATTAGGCAGCAGGAAGGCACACAGGCAGCTCGGGGGCTCAGCAGGACAGAGCCAGCACAACTTTTATTCCCTGCATGCTAGAGCAACCCAAAACCAAAAAGCAGCCGTAAAACACTAACCCAGATGCTATACTCAAGAGATACTTTTGGGTGGAGACCTGAAAGTAGATACACAAATCCTAATGTTTTACAATAATTTAAAAGCCAGATAGTGAGAGTTTCATGTGGTCCAGCTGAGGATCTTGTCCTGCTTAAACCAGAGCAGAGTTTGGAACTGCCAGTGATAAAGGGCGGAGAAGAAGTGACAAAGGAGAAAAGAGTGTTTTTCAAGTTGTCAGGTAAGCCAGCTTTTCTGTCACCAAAAATCAGGTGTCCTGGGCTTTAAAAAGAATAGAGCATTTTTTTTCCCCTTTCCATTTCGGTATTCTGACAGCAAAGTKAGCTCAAAGCGCCAACATGAAGAAAGGTTGCTGCCCTATGACTGCTTCAATCCATGCACTGCAAAATACACACAGCAACATGRGTCGAAACTGCATGGCTGGATGAAAGAAGACTGCCTGGCTGATAAAAGCCAGTTTCTGTGTCAAATGTCCCAAGGCAAAGACTCCCCAGCAAAGCAGATACTGCACCTGAGCCTGCAGGCCCCTGCTGGGTTCGATGGTGGCAACAGGCACRATTGGCCTCTGTGGGATGAAACTGTGACAATGGGAAGGGTCAGGTCCCTGGTTAGCACTGGCACCTGATTATCCATTAGGAAGCAGAGTGGATGCTGTAATTCCCGTATCTTCCAGGGCTCTGTCTCYGTGTGGGGTGCCCCAGCATGGCACGGGAGGTGACCTTATCTACAGCAGTTTCAACCAAACCAGCCTGGGGAACAATAGCAGGGAAGGAGGTAGATATTGMAGACATAACAGCAGTGTCCTCAAGACAGATATCCTGGAGCTGACAGCAGCGTCCAGGCCCTGTCTGCCAACACAAAGCCACTCCTCACAAGCACCRCTGCTGCCCACGTTACCCAACTCTAAACAGGCACACCACAGCCATGCTGCAACTCCACATTTCATTTCAGCGTGGACACATGTAACAGGGGTTTAATTGATATGTCTCAAGTGAAAAGCCCAGCTGTGAGGAGCCCTTCCACATTCAAATGGGGAAGAAAATATGGGACTTGGCCCCTCTAAAACCTGAATGATTCCCACAGATCCTGGTCTAGGAGGCAGCACATAAGTTAACCTAGGGAAAGCCTCTGAGAGCAGTGGAATTTGGATCAGAAGCTTGCTCTGGACAGCAGCTGCTGATCACCCCACTTTTCATGCTGTTTCCACACTGTGGACTGGCAAACTGCTCTCCTTTCCAATGAGGGTCAATGGGACTGCACCCAGCTGGTTGAAGATGTCCATTGGACCAAGAGATGACGAGTGCAAAGGCATCCTCACAGGACAGCCATGGCAAAGGCACCATCTCCTCAGCTCCAGGCACTTTACTCTGCAGAATCCAGTTGCTGATGTGCAGCCATGCCTGCCAGGATTCTATCAGGATGCCCAGACTTGGGGAGACCAGGCCAGAGCCCARGTGACTGGCAACACCATGCCAAATCCAAATCACAAGGGAAGCAACTTTAACTGCCATTCCCCAGAAGGAAAGCTCCTCCAGATCCCGTGGGGACTCTGTGGCAATGCCCAGGAAATGAAGAGRATTTAATAACAAGACCACTCTCCTTCAGGATATTGCTTAACTTGCATTCCTACCTTGGGGCTTGGTTATAACCATCTGCTGCTCTTTCTGCAAAATCATTAAGCCTCCTTCTCCAAAAGGAACACTGTTGTGCTGTAACACAACACTGGACATTTTTGATCCTGCTACTGCCCAACTCGGCTGACTTTTTCCTTTTACCCATTTTGGTAGTCTCCAAGTTCCATCACACACATTTCTTCTGTTTTGGTCCTTTGTTTTGATTTTTTTTTGAAATCACAAGCTTGTTGTGCTTGTTTCCATGCAGCAGAAACAAGTTCTTCTACACTGAAGGGATCTGTGAAAACACCAGTAGGATTGCCTACTTTYTTGAGTGTACAGGGTGCTGCTGTGTAAATGTAAATCAATGAACCTGCACCAGGAAAAATCTTTGCCAAGGCACTTCAGCTTCAAAGTTAGTTTTGTTACAAAACCCAGGACATACCAGTCCAAGGAAATTTTAGCTCTACAGCTTAAAGATCCACAAAGAGGGAAAAGGGGAAGGAAGCTTTCAGGACATTCCTTGCTCCAATTTCTTCCAAGGAAGAGAATAAATTTGGAGTCACTTCTCTTTTTGAAGCCAAATGCTGTATGGCAGAGCTAGGATTTGCCTGTCAACAATGCCCCTGATTTGGAAGAGCATGTGTCCAAAAGGTAGTGAATTAAGTAGCAGTGTGGTAAAATAATCTGTCTAAGGGGGAGACTTGCACATCACTTACCATTTGAAGGATACCGAAATATGACATCAGATATCCAGACTCCACTGCTTCCAAGCCAAAGAATTCCATAGATATGATGGAAAACATAATCATGAACAAACCTGGAGGGAGGGTTAATGCAAAAAATACATCAATATACATGCACTGCAGGCAGTAACCCAGACCCTGCTCCCCATCACCACCAGTACAAGTCAGAAACTCTCCCTGGGTTTGCCAGCACTGGGTATAAACATGAGCAGAATCCTATTCAAAGTCATTGTAGTAATTTAATCTTTAAATGTTAACTTTTTTATCCTTCTTACTTTCATCTTTAAATAATGTGACTATGTAGGCTGTAGTTTCAGCTGTTAATTATAAACTGGTAAATATTTGTATCACCGGAGCCAGGCTAACCATTAAGACAGCAAGAAAACATTTGTTCAGACAAGACTGTAACCATAAAAATAATCTGATTGGATTCCTCGCCCCTTTTGCCTGACTTCAGATATTCACCATGGGGAACAGCCCAGTGACATCAGCCAAAATGCAGTGGTTTCACTGCACAAYGCAGCAACGATGTCGGTGGCACGTGAAAAATCTCTTTTGTGGACTGATAGCGGTGTCTACACAAAGAGTCAGGAAAGTATGGACAGAGAGAGCCCAGACCAGGTCTGCTTTTCAACTGAGGCAATTTTTGGAAAGCGTGACAGARAAGGTCCACTCAATTTCAAATGAAAATACAATAGTGTGCTTTCCCCCCCCCTGCCAAACACACACAAATACAGACATGCTTACACATGCTCCCATCCTACACAGAGAGCCATCAAATTAAAAATATTATGACAAACACTGCACTTCAAGYGTGGTGTGGGGTAAGAGCCTGCTGCTTTCCCCAGTGTCTTGTGCACCTGAGATGGACCAAGACAGTAGGAAACTGGGGCTGTCTGTGAGTAAAGAACCCCACAATGTGCCTGCTGGAGATCACTGATCCTTCTGGGGAGCAAAGAAGAGTCCAGATGCCTTTCCTTGTAGGATCCTCTGAGTTACAAAGACTGGATAAAAAGGGAGCCACTTTCCTCTCCCTCCTGAAAAAAAGAAACGAGTCCAGGAGGCAGTGTGTGAGGATGAAGAAGACAGCTGGTGGCCTGGCAAAGTGACATGGWGTGGGAAGGATTTGACAGCTTTTCCTGGAAAGATGAAGAGAGTGGCTCCAAATTGCTGGTTCAAACACTGTGGAGGACTTGCTCTTTAACAAACGAGCACAGCTCCACTGCATCCACCAGCCCATCCCAGTGCTGCCAGTGCAGCACCTGCAGCAACCAGGACCTCCCTTCAGGCACCCCGAGCCTGGAGGCAGCACCACCTCCCACCCCACACCTGCCCCAAAGCCTTCCTGAGCCCCACCGGAGACATCTCCTCCCCCTTAACAGGAGTAGCTGCACCCCAGCGGGCTCCATGGGGCTGGGAGAGAGGGCTGAGGGCAGGAAGGGCACCCTGATCTTTGCTCTCCAGATATTTGGAGAAGGTGCCCGGGAGCTGGGGCTCGTGAAGATCCACGGCTTCACCACACCCCTCCACAGAGAGCACCCTTCGTTATCCAGTTGCTTTGAAATCGCTCTCAGCTCAAGGTAACATGCAAATCCCAGTATTTACTCACAACACCCAAATCAGGCAGCAGGGTTGCACATGTTTATAAAAGGCACACGTGAAGAAATGAAAGAAAAACCACACTTGGTTTCACTTGTAGGCAGATTAGATGGAAGCAGGCGCTCGCCCTTCATCCTGCCCCCCTCTGYAGGTACCACCCAGGAGGGGCTCGACCTTCCTACGTACCCAGTGCTCCTTCCTGGTGCTTTGCTCCAGCTTCTACAGCTCCTCTCCCCTTTGAAGTCCCTCATCAAGTTAGGACAGATTTGGATCTTTCTCYTCTAAGGAAGCTGCTTTCTTTCGGAGCAGGGGAATAAGCTGTGCTCTTTAATTAGACTTATGCATTTCACGGCTCCCCTGGAGTTGCAAAGGTGTCGTTTTCAGATGRGTGTCACCCCCTGTGCCTCCAGGGTCCCTTAAAGTTACCTGGAGAAGGGAGACCCCTTGCCCCTCTTCTCTCAGCAACTAAGGGTTTTTTTCCCAGTGAAACCCACGAGGTGAGCCCCAGATTGAACTAAAAAAAGATGTTATGCTCATTGGAACAAACATTTCTTACAAAGATTTCGGCAGGTTCCCAGCTGGGTAGGCTGCAGGTCAGCTGAGTGCAGCCACATAAATGATGAACCTCAAACCACACTGAGAGGCTCAACATGAAAACAAAAGAAAAGAAAATGGCATAAAATACCCCCAGAAACCTTGTCTTTTTTTTGAGAAGGTCTAAGAAAGTGGTGAGCTCCTTAGAAAACCTGTCATTAGGGGGGTGAGTAGCAAGGGTTTTGCAGCAGTAGGCAGGGAAATAGCTTGTGAAATGCAATAATGATGAGAAAAAGCACTAAGGAAAATCAGAAGTGCAAACACTATTTAAAAAAAAAGTGCCATTTCTAAAAGCAGCCTGTGGTTTTGCAGGGCCAGCTTAGCAATCCTTGTGCAAGATGGTGTGACAAGGAAGGCAAGCACAGCCTCTGGGAGCTCACCCCAGCCCTCCTACGCTGGACTGAAAATGTGATGGGATACAGAGCCTTAGGGCTCTCTACAGAACCCTGTTCCACACGTGAAAGAAAACCCTTTAAAAAATGGGATGCAGGTGCTAAAGCAATCATGTTGAAACCAAGTTTTCCAAAGGGATTAAGCAGCCACGGATTCATCTAAGCAGCTATTTATCGGTATTTCCAAGGCCCTGGTGATTTCTTGTCAGTGAGAATTACGTTTGATATTTTTATCCTCTTGTTTTTGTTTCTGTCTCTTCTCCACCACAATGCAATGAGTCTCTCGTTTCTCAGGTCAGCCGAGAAGGTAACTGGGCTGTGCTGGGGCTGTCTGCTGCCTCCCCAGTCCCTGACAGCCTGCAAGAGGCACGGAGCCCGTGTCTCTGCTTTCGTGCCACACAGGAGGAGGTTTCCAGCCCTGCAGCCCTCCCGGGGAGGTTCTTTCGGTTTCAAACCAGCTAATTTTAGACAACAATGAGATCCAAATGGAACAAAAKATTTTCTTTGCTGTATATCACAAGCTTGTTTACAAAGTAAATAAAAGGATGGCCTGTAATTTGGGGAAAATAATTAATTRGACAGTTGCAGCCTGGAGATGAAAGGTAAATGAGCTGATGAGGAGCTCAGCCTCCTGCTGTGAGCTGCAGAGGATTAGTGATGGCCAGATCCCCCTTTTCCCACCAGCTGGTCAGTCACCCCAAGTGAAGAGGGACCTGCAAAGAGAAGCCACTGGGATTTTAATGACTCCTTCAAGTGAACCGTCTCCCACCCTGACAGAAATACTYCCAGGCGTTCAGTGACAGACTATTCAGCTGCCTTAAATCCCAGCTTCACTGCCTCCATCCTCTTTGCCCAGAAACTGCCTTGTGGTTTTGGGCAGGAGATGTTTATTTCGGTTGGGTGAGCATTTTTCCTTTGCAYGGAGAAAGAAGAATGGATTCAGTAACAGGCAGGAATGTGCACTTTGCCTGGCCTTTGGAAAAAGCACACAGGAAATTACTGTGCAGATCTCATATGGATGCAGTCTCAGGCATTTTTAACAGAGAAATGAATGCTACTTTAAGATGAGAAATGAACCAGAATCAGCTAAGAAAACCCTCTTAAAACATCTGTCTCATTCTGTGAAATGCTGTCACTTTATACACTTTTTAGAGTACAGTTTTAGAAGTTTAGCTTCTTAAGAACCAAAGAATTGCATTGTTAGGTCAAGCCAGCAGTGGATTGGGATTGTATCCTGTCTCCAGTGGCACGGGTAGGACCAGCTGGCATAATTGATCTCAGCCAGGGCCAGCTACACACAAATTAAAAAACCCAGAAATCCTTTACTTCCCTGCATATTATTCTACARCTCCAGTTGGACTTGCTCCCCCAGAGACACAGCAAGGAATAACAGATGAGCCTGACCAAGCCCAGGAATGCCATTCCCTTCAGATTCAGCCACACTCCACAGCCAAATTTACTTTCATTAGTAAACTGAATTTATAGTCTACAAATTAGAAATTAATTTKTAAATCATGCTTCACATTACTTGAACTCCAAGGGCTTCCCCAGACAAAAATGAATTGGAAAAAATGCAACATCTAAAAGATAAGATGCCTTAAATCGCCTCTTAGGATCCCTGTTTGGAAGGGAAGCGCCTTAGTTCGTTCAGATGCATGATGCAGATGWTGTGATGTGCACAAAATTCAGTTATTGAAATCATCGAGGGAAACTGCACTTTTGGGTTTGATGGGAAAAGGGTCCTGAAGGATTTGTGTGCGGAAGGGCAGAGAACACCACCCTGTCCTTACACACCACTGACAAGGATGACAGGCAGCTCTTCCCCAGTCCAGCGTGAGGGGACAGAAGCTGGAGGGTAGGCGAAAGTGAAGAATATTAAATTGTGGTCGAGGATTTGTAGTAAGGAAAATAGGGAGACATGGACCAATGGACTCAGAGGAAGAAGGGAAACAGATGGGTTTGGGAAGGGTTGAGGTAGCAGCAGGTTCCTGCCATGACACAAAAATCCCAGCAGAATTTATAAGGAAGAGGAGAACAAGGCCCACCATCCATGTGTAAGGGAAGAAACATGCTGTGGGTCCTCTGTGTGCAGCCCTTCTCACCCACCGATCATTTTTAGTTGTTTCTGAGATACACATACATCTTAAAATCACTAAGTAAAATCGGGAAGGATCTAATTTCTTCTGGCAGAGTACAAAYGATTTTCTTCTCCTCTGAAGAGCTTACAGCCCAAAGAGAAATGTCAGACAAGAAGAAAAGACATTTGCAGTGTGGGGGATGGAGAGATTAAGCGATTTGCCAGAAGATCCAGAGGCAGCCTGTGACAAGCAGTGTGAGACATTGAGTGCCAGGGTTCTGACTGAGCTGAGTGGAGCTGAGCCCATCTGAAAGCATCCAGTGTGAGCTGAGGGGGTGAATCCTCGCTGCCCTGAGATCAAACTGCTCTCAGTAACCTGAGACAAGGCTGCTCTGCAGTCTGTGTCACATGTTTTAAACACATCAGCAGTCGTGGGTAATGGCTGGGATTTACCTATGGGAAGTGCAGCAAAGACCTTGACTATGAAAACYTCCATTACTCCTGGAAACTTCATCAGACGCAGGATTTCTCCGATGCTGAACAAGCTGCTGGACTGTGATGTGCCTGCACAAGATGAACATATGGGTTAATGCTCTGTTTGTACAGGTTAAGGGTAGAAAGCAGGAAACTCTGAGGCTCTGCTCAGGTTCACCACCCAAAAGGCACATCTCAGCTTTGTGCCAATGGCAGGAGGCTGGTGCCAGGTCTGCATGGGGAGGAATCCTCTGAGACAGTGGATGTCCTGTCTCCCATGTCAGAACAAACTGATCCCCAGCAAGGACTCCATAATCACCTTTTCTGAGATGCATGTCTGGGCTGGGAATCTGCAATTCTGCATGGCAGAGTGATCAGCATATTCAGAATAACACTCTTCCATAAGCACAGCTTAGGCATTGAAGCGTCAGCATCTCAAACTTGGAAGCCTTTTATGCTTAAATGCAATTCCAGGGTCCTTCAGCAGTTCTTGCAGCATGTCASCCCCTGTCCCTTTTATTTATCAGAAACACCAAACACTTACTGTGCTCTGTCCCCTGATGGTCTGACTTTGATTTAGTCCGTGAAGGGATCCAAACCATTGCTATCAGGATATTGGTGAGACTCCCCACCAGCCCAACATACATAGGAGCATAAGTGCTGCAAACAGAAAAAAYACAGGTAACTGGATAAATAGCACAAACAAGACATTTATACCTCTGTTCTGTAAAACCTTGGGCATTTGAATGAGGAACAATTCCTCTTGAAGTCACAGTACATAAGGCTGCAAAAGAATTCACATAATTCATGGAGGGTTTGGATAACCACAATTTGAAATTTCATTAAAAGATGGCTATTGCTATCAAGATAGTTTATCATTTTTTATTAATAATAGGGTATAATACAGTGCTTTTCAATCTCTAAGTGTCAGGGAAAAAGAGCTCTTCTTGGTTTAATGAAGCTTAGAAATCTTCCCACAGAAAGCACAGCATCTGCTTGCTAGAATCCATCTAATCCCCRGCTAATCCCCAATTCATTCATCTAAGTGTCATCTCATTCCTTGAAGTTTCTCAGTGAAATCAAATGAAGTTAAGGCAAGTGAAGAAAGTACTTGAGATGATTAAGGATAGTAGGATGCAGTCTACAAGCAGAACTAAACCCACCAGAGACATGATACCATTTGAAAAGGAGGCATTAAAAATAAAAAAAAAGTGATTATAAAACCTTCTGAGGAGGTAAAAAGCATTTTGACTGATGCACTCACTTTCCTCCGAAGGTGCCCAAAACCAAACCAATCCCCCTTCTCTGTTCCTCAGAGCCCCAAATATTGAATTTTTACTGAAGTGGGGCCACATCCTTGGACACAGGCACAGTGAACAGCAGTTATTAACTGTAGCTGTGCAATGATAAAAAGGGACAATTAAAACTTAYCTAAAAAACACAAACACAAAAAAGTCAATAGAGCCAGTAATTAGTCCTCAATTATCATTGTCTYCTTAAAAGAGAAGATTAGGAAATTACTCCTCCTAGTCTTTAAGGGCATGCAAGAAGATTCCACTCTCTAAAGGGCTTTGGTTTTGACAAACACAGTAGAGCAAAGTCCAGGGCTGGAAGACTGAAACTGAGGGAAGTTGAGCTGAAAACAGAGAGCAAAGCATGTTTTAACAGTGAGARCAATTATCCACTAAACCAACTCATTGAAAGTCTCCCCCATCATGAGAACCCAGTTAGTTGAAGGGTTTCCTAAAACATGTGCTTAAAACCAACCACAGGAAGCAGGTTTGGGATGGGAATGCCCAACAGAAACACCAAAGGCTGATTTCATGTAGGGCACGAGACAAAGTGACMACCGTGGTGCCTTGGAGGCATCAAAATAGAAACATTTTGGACTTCAGCAAAACAATGCCTGGATTTCAGCAGAGAAATCTTTGGAGCTGTGCAGGTCCATGCAGACTTGGAGGTGACTGTGCCAYCCCTGCATTCCCAGCAACCTGTGCTGCCAAAAATAGGATGTGGAAGGGAGCTGCTCACCCCCAGCTGATGCTCCCTGTGAGCCTGCTGGTGAGAGACTGCTTATTGCCTGGCTTTTCTCTGCTGATTTCCTTGTCAGACCATGGTGTATGTTTCTCGTGGAATAACCAGCAGYACTAACTGTAAAAGCCTCAGATTTCTTCCATGCTAGACAAAGGTGCAGTCTGAATAATTTCTGGAGTAYTATTTAAGTCACAGAGCAAGACAGCCAAGGACTGAGATGCAAACAAGCAAGAAAAGCATCAAAGAGAAAATATATACACACACACCATCCCTCTAACAGCAAAAAATCCCAGCTGAATATTTTAATTCTCATTAATTATTATTAAAACAACAAAGCCAGATATTATCTTTCTGCAAAAGGACTTAGCACAGTAATTTAGACCTCCTGCCTTCTATCYGCCAAGCTGCTTCACTAATTAACTCAGACCACAAAATTAGTCATTTACTGGATCATTACTTTTCATTTTTAATGCAGCAGATTGCCACTTTCTAATTTAAAATTATATGCTGAGCAGTTCCCAAACTACTGAAATCAGATTTACAGACAAAATTTTTTATCCAAGACATCCAGAATTTCTCCTTTGCATTGCAACATAAAGTAAATTTATAACAAAGTAGAAAGGGTAAAATAACCAAAATAAGTAGTTGCAGCTGGCTAGATGTATGGGGTTTTTGCAGTTTGGTGGGGTTTTTTTTTTTTTGGTTGGTAGTTTTTTTTCTGGGAGGTTTTCCTATTTCAAGCTTTCATGCTGATATGGAAAAACACATCTCGAAGTTTTTTCACTGGCCAGAAGAACTTCCTTTCCAGTTGTATTTTTTCCTGAGGTTGTCCAAAATCCCACATACCAATGTAAATACGTTTTACTTTTTAAATCCAAAAAGAAGTACAGGAAGCAATGATGGAAGGATCTCTTTGTAAAGCTGTAAGTAAACAATGCCCTGTTCTTACTTCACTGCAAGCATAGGGCTGTTAATTCACTGCTGTGAAAGAGAGAGAAGAACCTTGGCAATGCACACATTTGAAAAAAACTGGGCCTTGATGTAACAAATTTTGTGGAATTTTGTATGGCTGGTTGCTGAAATCAGAGAAATCCAGCAAAATATGGAACTCAAAACTGTGTTTTCCAGAAAGCCTGAAGCATTTAAAATCATCTGAAAATCCCTTTTCCTAAGCACATCTTTCTGTAAGTGCTCCATCTTTTTCCATGCATAAARCACTGCCATTCCTTGATGGAAAGGTGAGGAAAGTACACCCTCCAGTTAGCTGCTCTGCTAGCTCATCCTTCAGCAGGGATGAATGCTAAAATCTGACATCACTCACCCGTGTCCAGAAACCACCTTTTTGCATTTGTTTGTTCGCTCATTTAAGGGAAATGAAGTGAAACCAAGGGAAGTAGCAGAGGAATGCTTTGCTGGGTTAGTAGCTCCTGCTGAAAAAAAAGCTAACTTGTGGTCACTCATCTGGTTTTTTATTTTAAAATTTAAGCAAGAACTCCCACCTTTGCTGATGGTTTTTTATTTTAAAATTTAAGCAAGAACTCCCACCTTTGCTCAGCCAGAGTCCTTTTGCTTTCAATTTGGTTTATCAGGAAGAAGCTTCACCAGGAAGGGATGCAGTGACATTTATTAAGATAAATGAAGTACATSAAGCAGGTTGCTCCCCTGGGACCTTTTCCCATCCTCTTCCCCTTCCTGCTCTTCTCTCTTYCCTCCTGGCTGTCCACAAACCAGCCATGTGGAACCAGAGTGAGCCCTGCCAAACCCAGCAGCAGATTTCCTGAGCGGGGCGGAAGAACAAAGGCTGCGGGCAGAACTAATACAATTAAATTAAAGGGAGCAAAAGGGCACAGCAGCTTTGGCAGCTGAGTTTGTTGTATGGCCTCTTCCAGCTTGTTGATTAATGAGAGATTAAGGGCCTTTATTGTCCTGGACTTTATGGTCAAAATAACTTGGGTAACTTTATCTGTGTACTTCAGCATGTTATTTATAATTCCTCTACTTTTAAATCTGGAGAGAGAGCCCCTTCCTGACTTTTGTCAGCAGACATCTTTGGTCTTCCCTAGGGATTTCTGCCAGCAAAGCCCCTCTCAGCTGTCAGCTCAGACCACAGCTGACCACTCTTCTTTTTGTGTTTTCAGCCTTGCCATGAACAGAGGAATAAAGTGCATTGTCCTGTCCTTTGTGGGACTGATGTRTCCAAAKTTCCTGCTTTCAGGAAGATGCAAGGATTTTGGCTGCAGGGAGCAAACACTTGAACCTAKGCCTAGGAGGAATTAGGCTGGAGGAGGACTAATTTTTGCCAACATGACTAGCTGCAGCTTGCTCTGAGTTAARACTTTCAGAGAAATAGGAAGAGAACATGAGCAGAGGGACCTGGAGGCCAGGAGCCCATAACAGCCAAGCACTGCTTAACAACCTAACAAGAGCCTCTCTTTTCACTTCCCTGAAGCCAACAGGCAAATGTGGTGGGTTCATTAACAGCACCCTTTTAAAGAGTTTTAAAGGGTTTGCATGAGAGGGATGGCCACTTGCCACAGGATCCATTGAGTGGCCCAGTGCAAGGCGCACTTGGTAGCCTGTGGCCATGGAGAAGGGACAAGTGGCTGGCAGCTAGGATTGCCCATCTGGAAACTCCATCCTTAATGCCAGTGGGAAAGCAGAACTGATGATGAAACCATTAATAGTGATGTATTGGTAAACAGATTGACCCCAAAAAAATCCTAGGATCCCAAGYCACCTGGAGGAGGGCTGCATTTCTTCCCTTCCAACACTTAAGYAGCCCCTGGCAGGTAAATACCAACYTGCACCRSAGCTCCTCGGGGGCAGCAAAATGAGGAGCTACTCCACRTTCCTTCACAACCTGCTGCTATCAGGGTCAATTAGTACAAGCCAAATGAATGCRCTCAGAGTTCAGTTTCTGAACCAAGACACAACAGTAACACAGGTGACAGYAAGGGCTCACAGAGGCTCTCCAGCTCCTGTCACATGTCCCTGGAGGCAGAGGTGGCACATGTGAGGCATCCCAAAAACCTGGTGAACTTCACAGCAAACACAGCTCTCAGAAAGCAGGGCCTGGCCAAACAAGAAGGTGYGGGTGTAGATGTGCACATTCATATGTACAAATACATGTGCACAGCATTTCCCAGCAGCTTTGAAACAAAGCTTTCAGCAAAGCTGCCGTGAAAAATTCAATCCCACAAAGGCATGTGCAGCACGTGGGCATCAGGCAGTGGACCAGGAGCGGCAGAGAGGCCACTGGCCAGGCATTTGCAGGCATATTTGCAGGCATATTTTCAGCTGACAGACAGGGAGCCTGAGCAGAGTCCCTGCTGGCACCTGCCAGCCACAGCCTGCAGGCAGTGCCGAGCAGGGATCGGGCACCAGAACCTCCTGCTTCCACCGAGGGCAGCTACAACAAACCAACACAGGAYAGAGTTTTGGGCTCCAGCCCAAACTGCAGTCCTTGCTTGGCTACGATTCCCATCTTTAATTTCCTGCCTGAAAAGCCTTGGACAGACCCATGGAGCAGGCACCCAGGGGCTGCTGCCAGCAGAGAGGCTGCATTCAGGCTGCGTGTGCCACGAGATGGTATCAGTGGCTTTGCCATTAGCATTCCAGCCACAGAGCCCAGCTCTGCAGAGAGGGACAAGAACGCACGCGTGTAATTGCACAATTAAACCTTGCCTCAATACGGCGATTCTTTCGAGGAGGAAGTGGCTCCCAATGATTCCCTGAGGATTAAAGGATCAATGTGTATTTCGGCAGTGAATGGGATTGTGTTTGTTTTCTTTCTCTTTTTCTTAATAAAGTCAAAGTTGAGCATGGAGACAGCACAGATTGTTTTTTAGTGACTCACTCCTACTTCAAAACTGCGCTGCATGAAGCCRGCATTCATAGCCGGCCCGGATTCCTGAAACAGCTCTGAGAGGACTCTCTAAATATTTCTTTGATTGGAATTTGGCTGTGCTATCCCCTCACACCCTTAGAGGGGCAGCTATGGGGGAAAAAAAAACAACAAACAACAAAACCTGGTGAGTTAAAAAAAAAAGCAAAGCAAAAAACTGAGGTAAAAGAAAGAAAGTTCAGCTAAAATCATGACACCAAACCATCAACTCTGGTAAAGAGCTTTAAGTCTTTAAGAAAGTGAGCAGTGACCATTGCGTTCCTGATAACTTGGTGATACAAAAAATTAGTGCACAACTTGTTGTAAATTAGTGATGGTTTTGTTCAAGGAACTATGTGTTACTGCCTTGACAATGCTTGCTGAATGCATTTCATCTCTGACCCATTGTGATCTGGTCTATACTGCTGAGATTCTACCTAAAGACAAAAAAAAAATACAAAAAAAAAAAAAAAAAGACCCATTGTGATCTGGTCTATACTGCTGAGATTCTACCTAAAGACAAAAAAAAATACCAAAAAAAAAAACCAAACCAAAAAACCGACCAAAAAAACCTCAAGCACAAAATTTCACCAAACCTTCTTAAAAAAACCAAACCCACAAAAGCCTCAACCAAAAAAAGGTTTCTCAAGCATACAGAATTTYCCCACATTTCCTAGGGTGTTCATGCCAACGTACAGAGCTAGACTGGCTTCCACAGCCCAGGGCGAGAAATGGAACAATAACACACAAACTCAGAAAACCCAATGCTCAGCTGACYTCAAGGCAGCACTACTGGAGAAGGACCACCCATCATATTATCCATGACTCTATGGAAGGAAAAAAAAACCAAAAAAACCCATATCTTCCTTTCTGCAGTTCCTACTCCTGGCCTCATGGAAAAAAAACAAACCAAAAACCGATCACACRAGGACATGGATAAGTGTGTTCCCTGTCTCTTGACACAGAACACAAAACTTGAGTGGATAGCCACCCCCTCCCACGCAYCAGCAGGAAAAGGGAGGAGTTCATCCTCCTGATGGAACTGGAAACCATGACCAGGGTGTCCTTTTTGCCACATATGCTTTAGATGAGGAGCAGCAGAAGTTGGCTGCCACTGCTTTGGGCAGATYTTTTTCATCACTATGGTGAGCTTGACATTATTGCAGGTTGTCCAGGGAGGGAGTGAGACTTCACAYCCACACCCTCCAGAAAGCCCCTCACAGGATGAGAATGAGTCACTGCAGTCAAGTGCTCGTTCAACTGCTTATTTCTAGTGGCAGCCACACCTGGAAAATTCGTGTGGTGCGGAAGGAAAAAAATATTAAGAGGGGCATGGGGAGCCTCCATGACCTGTTTCCATCAGAATTGGGCGGGGGAGGGATGCTGAAGATTGGCACTGGTGCATTAGCATGGCAAAGAGCCACGAGTGCCACCACAGGGGTACATCAGAGCTGCCATGTGCTGGGGACATCAGATATGGGACAGGACCAGGACTTCRCAGCCATCCCCAGCCACTGGAGCCACCTGTGGATTAACCTCCCTTAAGGGACATTCACTCCTGTGTGTCACTGACACGGCACAAGGAAGGTTAATGGTGGGACTTGCCGCAGCCTTGAAGAAAAAACACTAGGTCGAWGCAGGGCACTGAATGAAAAGAGTTGGGCTTCTTCCATAGGGAAAATCCTSCTTTGGCAGAGCTGCCTAGGTAAACAGCGCTCCGTGTGAACGGCTAAGGCTGGCTGTCCATCAGGGCTMTGCAGCAACAAAGCCATCTGTCCCCGCCGAGCGCCTGCTGCGGAGAAAATCCCAGCAATGGAAAGCATCTGGAAGGAGGCAGCCCCGGCTCAGGCATGGCAGATCCCGCTGCCGGAGCGTGCAGGAAGGAGATCCTTGTGGCGGGATGCTGATTCCCAGGCAGCTGCAGCAGCCGGGCTGTCGTGCCGCCCGATCCAGCGCCGCGCTCCTGCACGGAGCTGGGCTGATTGCCGGAACGGGGATATCGGCTACGCTTCAACGAGCCGGGGGCGGATTTGCATGCTTTGCCCATAATCTGCCACTAATTTCGAGTATCATTTATTCTCGTGTGCTCTTTTCTGGTGGAACACCCTATTTCCAAATACTGCACTTTCCTAATTCAAAGCTTTGCCTGGATGTGTGATTGTTGCTTTTCCCCATTTATTGCACAGCACAGACAGTCCCACTGTCGTCTTGGTTCACTGAACACCTGCACATTTACATGAATTTATAACAAATGGGGGAAGAAGCTGCAGTCCCCAAAAGATTTTAGCCAGCTGGCTGGCTTAGGCATTGCTTGCCTCACACTTACACACAGTATCGTCCTGTATGCCTAGAAATGGAGAAGTCTAGACAMGGAGCACTCCCTGAACGGGGGCTTRCAACATCTGGCTTTGATCCCAGCAGTGCTAATATCGGATGAGCTGGGACACGCTAAGATAGGCATCAGAAAGTAGGTGTTGGTGGTCAGTGCTCACATCAGAGGCACCCCGCTRGTGAGGCTGGGACATGTGCTCTTCAGCCTATCTGTGAACGATCTGGAACAGCAGTGAAGTCAGAAGATTTTCTGAGAATATGCAACTAAAAGAGTACTGGGGAAAAGAACAGCCAATGGGGAATTGCATATGGCCCTTACAAGGCTGAGGGATTGGGCAATAACACAGCAGCTGAAAGTCAACACAGATTAGATTTAAAATTAGATTGGATGTTTGCAGGCTAAACAGTTCTTAAACTAACACATTAAATTACAGCTTCTGAACTGGTTATTTTTACTCAGGCATGAGACTTTTGGACTATCATAGACTGATACTCCACAACACCATCAACTAATCAAACACTGCGGATTGCCATGAAAGAAACAGCAAATGAACTAATTAATTCTAACTTCATTAGACCCTCTGGTTCACCAGTACKTTGAGTAGTGCATGGAATCCTGGTGCCCTCCCCTCAAAAAAGTTTCTAAGAAGTAGGACAGGCTCAGAGGATGGCAACAAGGACAATTCATGGTGAACTGGTTTTATGCCTGAGGAGGCTGAAAGCCTTCATCCCAGGAAGATGTCCAAGGGACATCTAATAAAGTTTCACAAGCTTTTGAGGGACCYGGAGCAGGCAGTCAGGAAGTGACTGACATTGTCATTCCCACCACAAAAACCAGGAAGCACCAAACGAAACTGTCAGAGCCTGGTTCAAAAGAAAGAGAAAGGCCTAATTCTCCTTGCAACATGCAGATGGGCAGTGGAGTTTGTTGCTACTGTTGTTGTGGAAGCAAAAGGTTTGGGCAGCTATGAGGAGAGATTAGATAAGCACTTAGAGGAATGATGCACYGAGTGTTACTAAAGCATCACGAATCATATTCATTCGTTCATGTCAGGAAATCCCCTGAGCTGAAAATAGTGGGAGGCTGGAAAAGTAATCAGAGAAGTATTATGCAAGTTTGGCTTGCTCTTCACTAGGAATCTTGCTATGATTTCTGTCAGAGAAAGAAAGGGTCAGGATACCAGATCCCATTGAGATGCAAGTGCAATTTCCCTCTCTGCACTGGGAATCARAACCATGTCTCCTGCCACCAATGTCACAAGCCAGACAGGCACATTTTTGCTCATTCCCTGGAAAATGCTGCTTTTTTCTTGTGACTCTTAAACATTCCASAGAATAAATAAGAATAACCACAACTCTCATTCTGTATCTGGGAAAGGGTAATGCCACATTCCAGTCCCAGAAATGTGCACATATCTAATCAAGCTACTTTAATATAACACAAAGATGCAGTCTCCCACCTCTCAACCCCTTTCTTGGATACTCCAAAGAAAGTAATACAAAGTAGTATTACAAAGTAATAGTTTTTGGGGGTTCTCCCCCACCTTCTCCTTCATGRTGAAGCTTTGTTCCCTAACAGGTAGCAAAGCCTTTAAGTATTAAAAAAAAAATCTTAATTAAGCAACAAAACTCCTCTTCCAAGTTCAGAATGTGGTAAATTATTAAAATGCTCAGTTTGGGTGTGTCACTGGGTAAGGACTCCCACACACAGACTGGTTGAAGGTGAGCTTGCTAGACTGCTCAGTGACTCACCACCAAACACATCATTAATTATATGTTACAGCATGTCTGACTTCATAGAGTACTGTAGGTGGTGTGAAATAATCTTTGAATGAGTTCAAGCTTTTTCCAGCTTTTATGAGGTTACAATGCCTCAGACTCCAGAAGACTCAGCTAGGCAGGAAACTGTTGAGGATTTGCTATAGTAACCTGAGCTGCACTCCCAGCACATCAAGTCTCGACTCACACTGGCGGTTTGGAAGATCTGGGAGCTTGGCATCAGTTGGAATTGTTCCCTCTCACCCATCATGATGCACTCACTCACTCAAAGGTGGCTCAAAGCAGTGTGTGGGCAGAGCTGAATTTTGCTGCCCAAGGATGAGGGGTGGTGTCYGGGTAGCTCCTGTGAGGGGAACGGGTAGGATTTGGCTGGCAAAGAAAGCACAGAGAGAGTTCTGGCAAGCCACTGCCTCTTTTTGCTGGCACTGAGGAGTCAGGCAGCAACTGCTGCTGCTTCCAAGAGGACTTCCAAAAGTCCAAAAAGCAGGCAGACACCAGATGCTGAGGCTTTCTGCAAAGACTGTGCCTTCGTGACACTGGCACAGGCAAGTAGTCAACAGAACTGGGGGCAGACAGTCTGATGCTGCAGGTAACAACTATTTTGCCAGTCTTGGAGGTGTCCCAGCATCAGACCACCAAACTAGCTTGGTGGGTGGTGGTGGGACTCTAGCTTCTCACTCTGTCCATCCCTTTCACAAGCAGGGCTCTGGTAATGCTCCTGCAATGACCCCTGAGAACAATCCTTGGGTCACACAAAAGCAAGGACTCCTTCCATACCCCACACCCACAGGCTTTGAGGTAAATAAATAGCAAAGTCATTGACTAGCCAAGTCTGACACTTAAAATTCATCTCTCACCAGGACTGTGTTCACGTGAATGACATTTTTAAGCCACGTAATCCCTGGCAAARCAAGTTAATTCTTTACCTTGAGGTAAGTAACTGTAAATGCAGCATCCTACTAGAGGCATGGCACAGACTGATCTCGCCTTGGAACAAGTAGTGGCAGCCAACACCTCCTTCCCCAAGGTGTGAAAAACCTTGCCATGCKTCATCAAGAGCTCCAGCATCTTTTGTCTAATAAGACCTTTTAATTAAATGGGACACATTAGGACTAATTTTGAAATGCTACAACCCAAAAGTCACAAATAAGGCATTGCACAGGTCAGGTGGGCGATTTTCTAGCATCCCACTGTTAACCTCTTTGGTTGCACAACAGGCCACTTGAAAACCATCCATTCTCCAGCAAAGACAGCGCCTAGGAGCTGTGGGGCAGCTACTGTGATTTCATGAACAGTYTGACCCCAGAAAGGAGGTGTCTGCATGAGATGAGTGAGTCACTCCATTTCAATAATGGGCAAAACCATCAACTGAAGGTGCACAGTTTGCTTGTTTGGGCAGGCTTCCTATGCCCAAACCAGGAGTGGTCTCACTGCTGCTCCAATTAAATATTTGGTTTCCCTCATCCAAAATGACAATTGTTTCTGCATGTCAAATATATTCAGAAAGGAGGTTGCTCTGTTTTGCATTTGCAAATTGTAGTAGCTTTCTCCTCCACACAGTGGGTAGAGGAAACACTAGCCAAGGAATGGCTAAGAAACTTCTGACTGAGTGATGTATTTTCAACTACTTTGTTTAGCATAGTTGGAAATAATTTGTTTGCATTAAAAAGCACRTTCAATATTAACTAAAGTTGCTTGCACGTTTTGGGGCAATGAATTGAAAGCAAATTCCATGCGTTTCATACCAGTCAAACGGAATTGCAGGTGGATTTTGGTGGATTCCTGTGTATTTCAGTGGATTCCAGCATCGCCAAAGCCCTGCTCAAGAACATCCTTTAGCTGCAGACCTGCTGCAGCAGTTGCATCTCGAGCTGCGCCTCACACACATTTGCTCTCGGTTGGAGGAGCTCCCCTTAGGCAGAGAAAGTGCCCCGTTCTTTCTTCTCACCACGTTTGATCTTGGCCCCACTGCAGAGACCACCCACAGGGATGCCTGTTAGCATCAGCTGCGTTGTGCTGAACTGGTGTTTGTGGGAGCACTCAGTGGGAACCACATCTTAGGCAGCCTCACGGCAGCTCTCCACCCAGCCACTCGCTCACGGCACAAGCCTGCTCCGCTCACCCCCAAACGGCAGCGACGGCAAGCCACCCAATGGACTTGTATGGAAAACTCTCAGTGTTTACTGTATTTTCAATTGCATTTAATTGCAAATTAGCAGCTGGAAATAAGGAGGGGTGAGCAAGGTGTGAGCAGCCAGCTGTCTGCAGAGGAGTTTGGAAACCTCCCATTACCCATTGCTGTAGCTGTGCTGGGMGAAGGGCTGGCCCACTGCGCACTTGGGGGTTGCTGTGGCTGSAAGATTTACATTTCAAGCCATCTGGTGGTGCCAGAGCCACAGGCCACAMACTTCTTGGGCAAGACATCCTAGGGAACACCTGTATTTCAGGTGCTCTAGCCAGGGAGCTGAAGGCAGCAAGGGGCCATGTTATTTAGTGGCCTGCAGAGACRATAATTTTAGACTAGTACTTGTGGTATCCTGGAGCGTTACAGAAGCTGGCTGCTTTCAGTGTGACAAAGAGGTCCACTTAAACAGACAACCTTATTGACTAGGAAATTATTTACCTTGAGAATGTTGGCTTTTATCTTTCCAGTGCAGAAGAAAAAAAAAAAAAAGTTTTCATTTCACATCTAATTTRTTTTCAGCAGGGCAAAACCAATGGAAACAAGGTTTCAGTGTGCTGCCAAGCCTGTTGGACTTATATCTGTACAGCACCAGRGAAATACTGGGGTGTCCAAGGTAGGCAAATCCCCAGACTTGGGTCTGCATCAGTCCTTTTAAGAGTCTTGCTATAAAATTTTCCTTTGTTACCTACAGAAACAGACCTAATGCAGTGGCAGCTGGAAAAMCTCACACTTTAAATCTTACAGTTTACCTTTATAACATCCCTGTGGTGGTGCAAACACCCCAGATGTACTCACAGGGAAATGAAGCACAGAAAACATGAGTGCCCTAGTAAGATCCCATAAAGATCACGGTGGAAAGTAAGTGTCTCAAAAATAAGGTGTCTCATGTGAAAGTTTAGCACTCAGACTAAAGTATCACAATTTTCCTCTCCTCTTTCCTTTCCCTGGATCCCCCAAAAGCCATTTCCTGCCCCAGCCATAGCAATGATGCAGTRGGAACCCACAACTTGCCGTGTCTTGCAGCACCCTGACAACACACCACCAGCACCTTGCATATTACAACACCCCTGATGAGAGAAGCACACACATGTAGATTTTGGAAATGTGTGACATCCCTATTACTGTTTCAAGAATTCCTCCCCAGGAGCCTTGACGTTGCACACTGGTGTCAGCTGGCCCAGYTCCACAAGAACCAGCTGCCTCTTTGCCCTGGGGAAACTTCCTAGAGCCCTGACTCAATTTAAGCACGAATTTGAGTCAGTGGAAACTTGTCTGAGGAAGGACTGAGTAAAAACCACAGGGTGAGAGTAAAACAAGCAATGCAGATCCTGTGGAATTAGTAAGAAAAGCTGCAATCCCGGCTGCAGCAGGGGGTGTCATGGAGAAGGGGTTGGAAAAGATCACCTGCAGACATTGTGGAAAAGATGAAAGTCAATAAAAGCTGAAAATTATTGAAGATCAGGCCCAGCATCAGCAGTGTAGAAGCAACAGGTGCCAATCACCATCAAAATGGCAGCACCMAATACAAGGAGCCCATCCAGAGCACAAGGATAGGGATTAGCAGCACCAAAGGACCTGAAATTCACTGCTCTTCAGTAAATTATCGGATAGGAGCAGCTGAGTAAAACAGGCAGTATGAGTTTGGTACCAACATCTTTACCTTTAATCCCTACTAGTATAGTAATGGCCTGCAACAAAGGCCATTTTTAAAATTAAATTACACAAACTAAGCAAAACTTACTATATTTACAGACATAGCCAACAAACGCTGTATTTCAATTACACTAATAAATGCTATGATATCCTAAAAGCAAAGCACCATGGAATTTGAAGGCTCTAGGGATTATTTTTGTGGGTTGCCTTAAGTCTGGTTAATGTATGCCTTTAATTTCTTCCCCAGACCAACTTCTTGTAWAATCCAAACAAAACCAAAAGAGAAGAGAATGTTCAAAGATTACTAAACATGTGGAAAAAATTATCCCAGAGGGAATATGAAAGCCATCTGCCTAAGACTCCCCCTGTACTCATTCCACACATGTGAACAGTGAGAGATGGATGCTCTGGTGGCAGACACGAAGTGACAAACCCTGGTCCTGTCCAGCCCGCCAGAAAGCTGGTTTTGCTAGGAGCAAATTAGCCTGAGGCTAGCCAAGACTTTATCGCTGGAAAGTCCCAGTCATGAGTGCTAGCTGCAAGGGGTAAAGGAAAAAAAAAAAAAAAAAAGGGCAAGATCAGGCAGGACAAGCCTGAACATGTTCAGTTTGTCCTTCCTACGTTACAATTATATCCTCATTCCTCAGAGCAAAAGGCAGTTCAAAGACACAATAAATCCCTTTCTAGTCTTACGCTTCTCAGGGACGTCATGGAAACGGAACTGAAGTGGTTCCCAGAGATAAAGTGACAAAATAAAATTAAACCCTTCCCTACAGCTATGCTTTGGTAAAATATCAGCAGACAAGTAGAGGCACCATTCAGCCATAGCTATGGCATTCRTCTGAGGAAACAGGACTGACCTTAGAGGTTTCAAACTGATCAATTTAATGCACTACTTACACTCTGCAGCTGTTCCTTTCTTTGCAGTGCCTCTAAGGCTCATACTAACTTCATTCCATGGGSTGGATTTTATTATCAGGAAATGTGATTCCCTTTTGGTGGACATTTTAATAAATGCTTCAGTTCAGGCACCAAAAATTTTGGGCTAAAGCTCTGTAGACCAAAGATGGCTTTGRAGCAGGCAAAGCCCAAGTGACCAGCTAAAGCAGCCACCAAATAGTAGGTTTTCAAAGCTTTCCTTTCATCCCCTCAGGCCAATGGAGGGGACAAGGGAAAGAAATAGAGCTGAAAGACAAGGCAGGAAGCACACTCAAGATAGACTTGGGAGGTCTCTGAGGGTGTACCCATCCTGTCCTGGCTCCCTCACAAACAAAATGAGGCAAAACCAAAGGCATGGTAATGATGCCACAGGGAGCAATTAAGTGGCAAGGGGAAAATAATTGTATTTTCAACTAAAAACATGCACTAAATAGCCTTAGATAGCAAAACCTTTGATAGCTGCAGATGTGGACATGGACGGGACATGCAGAAACAAAAGGTTCCATCATCTAGTACCAAACCACAGAGAAACTATCAAGCACTTGTGCTGAAATGTTATGAYTAAGTGAAATTACAGTGGCTTTAAAAATTATTTCTTAATCTATTTCGCACCAAGATTTTGATAGAGTATGGAAATCACCCTGCCTATCATCCCAGCTCTGGGCTCTCATTGCTGACAYACACTCACATTACTGTTACAAACTTTAGCCTTGCATAGGACAGACACCTTTTCTGACCATAACTGGRCTGCATGAGATTTTAATTACCCTATTGAAAAGCAATAAATCTTTCAGACTGAGTCAGTTTGGATACACTGGATTTTTTCCTGTCTTTCACTGCGTCAGGGAATTTCTTTCTACCCTACAGCCCTTAGGAATGGGGCACATGGCTGAAGGAGTCAGYGGTCATGAATAATCAGGGAGGGACTTCTCCAGAACAGGGCAGCAATCTGAAAAAGTCTTTCTTCTGGGGCGACGTTTGCATGACCAAGGGATGACATAATAATTCCACAAACAAAAAAGGCTTTATACCCACATGGTGGCTTTCRAAACCTCTCTGCACTGGCTTAGTCCTTCCCTTCTGTACAGCAGCATCACAATTTGGGGGCAGGAATTTAGCAGCAGGTCATTGCCATCTCTGCAKCCATGGCTTTATCTCATTCTTTCTGGCTAACGCAATCCCACAACTCACATTAGCAATGCCATTTTATAGGGCACTGTAGGACTGAAGGGATTTATTTCTGCTCTGGTWTAAGGGCATAAGAGGCAGGCAGAGCCCAGGGTGAGAGACCTGTTTGGGTAAGAGAAACATCAACATACAGGTGGAGGTGAGGCCAGTGCCTGGACACCGGCTTGCAGTGATGGAGCAGAGAGAAAAGGCAGGAACGGCATTGCCAGAGAATAAAAAGGAAGCAGCATGCCAAGATCATGCCTCCAGCCCCCTGAAAAAAAAAAAAAAAAAAAACCAAAAAACAAGCCCGTGTTAGACACTTGGGAGATGCTGAAAGAGCTCCACTGAAAAGGAGGTGCTGAAGTGCAGCCAGAGGAGCTGCAYGCCAGGGCACATCCTTGTGAAGGCAGCCCAAGCACTGTGTGTGCCGCCAGGGCACCAAACTGGTGCTGGAAACCCAGCCAGGGTGTAAACACATGGTGCAGATGATCAGACTGAAGCAGAGCTATTGTTTCACTTCCAGCATGGGCTGTTTGCCAGATTTGGACCTCTGCTGAGAGTTAGCCGAAATGCATTTGAAATCCTGGAGAAAACCCTTTCTTTTGGAGTTAACTTGTTTTTAAGGAGGGGGCTGAGCAGTGATCCAAGGAATAAAAACCAGATCATTCAGAYACCCCCTAAAAAGTTTCTGGGGACTTCCAGAGTGGTGAAGCAGGCACTGCAGGAAGGAGGGATGCTGGACCAAGCCCAGGCTCCCGAGCCCAAGGGGTTTCGCTCACGCCGCCRGGAGTGGGGAAACCATTTCTCACCAGCATAGGAAGTTGAGCTCTTGGCAACAAGGGAGGCAGCTCTCCYGCAACTCTGGTTATGCAAACAGCTGCCTTCTGCCGGGTTTCAACATGCTCCACCGCTCCAAAAATAATTTCCTGCCTGATTTGATACCATTAGCAGGAGCACAGAGCGCAGCCTGAGCGATTGCGCCTCTCCACACTGGCTGCAGTAGCCACTGTGTTCCAGCAAAAGCCCCGGTTCCTGTTTTGGGCACAGGAGGGAGGGKAAGCGGGTGATAGCATAAGCCTTCTCTTCCTCTGAGAGGGGTTTTGACGCAAGCCTGGACAAAAGWACCTGTCACCTCCATCCTTTCAGGCCCCTTTTCCAGAGCTGACATTCCCCAGYCCTTACAGCCTGTAACACTCGTGGCATGTAACCAACACTCAGCAGCCAAGCGGGAATCGACGCCAAWACAAAGTTCAGTGACAAAGTCACTGCTCGCTAGGCCATCAGGAGCTGTGCTGCTCCTGGGCAGAGCTGCTGGAGTTCTCCCACAGCAAAAGCACCAAAAGGCTCTCCTGCTTTCTTGCATTCCCCAGTGGATGAGTTTGGGTCYGCTTTGGAGGTTGTTGGAGTAACACCAGTCCAGCCCAGTGCTTTGGGAACAGCAGCACTTTCCATTCCTAGCTGGACTGGTATTTGGATATCAAATTTTGCCCTAAGGTGCATCTGATTTCCTGTTCCCTATTCCCAGCCCATTGATGTGCATGCCCCTTCCCCAGGGCCTGCCTTGGGGGCACTCCTCCAGGGACCTTCATCCAATTTGGAAACCTCGAGCAGTGCAGAGAGTYAAAGATTCCAAGGCCCATCAGCACCGTGCTCCATGGCTTGTGCAGCACCAGGGGCACAGCACACTGACCKTCCCAGCTCCTGACCTTACACACTGGGGAGCTGGGACCTTCCAGGGCAAGTGCAAATCATGCTCAGCAAAGAGATGAARCAGCAAAGTAAAGCTCAAAATCACCCATTAAAACAGCAGCTGCAAAGCAGGATTCAGAGGTGGAGAGCACCCCCACAAATATCAGCATATTTTGAGGTAATCCTCTTATATTTTGAAAGCAAAATTGTGCAGTGGCACATGTTTATGCTTACACCATTTAATCCCAAAGAGACCGTGAGGGACAATTCCATCTGGTCTGCACCACACAGGACTTACCAACCTTGTTTTCCACAGTCATTCTTTGAGCCCCACAATGGTTTACAAAAGATGTCCCTTAGCCTTGATTAGAAGAGTAAAATGGATGATGAACACACCACTGATTTTGGGGAGCWTCAACAGAAACTAACCTTGGGAGGYAAAGCCATAAAAGAGAGGAAGGGTCCCATCAGCCATCCTGCACAGGACATAAGTGCATGGTGACACGCCAGCTTTCACACACAAGACATAATATGCATCTGAGCTAACCCAAATGCCAACTGGGGCCTCTCCTGTCACTGCCACAACAAAAGGGAATAATCCTGCAAAGAAGGTGGCTTCTCAGATGTCAGAGGACCTGAGCTGGGTAGCAGGACAGGACTGGTGGGACGAGTGTGCAAGCTCATTTCCGTGCTCAACTGACCCATGTCTGCAGCAGCTGCTGCTGCTGCTCCCACAGCCTGGGGGAGCGCAGATAAGCAGCAGTTCAGCTTTTCCAGACATAGCACAATTCCTGTTTACAGCCTCTGGGCTTGTCTTTTCAAAAGAAGGAGCTGGGTGTCTATTCTTGCAGGAAACCAGGTGTATAAACAGTTCAATTAATACACCCAGCAAACCATGCTCTAGTGCAGCAAACAGGGCTAGTGGAGACAAGCCAAGAGCAYAGGAGCCAAGGAAGGAAAATACTTTTAAAGAATATGCCTAATTAGACATGGGCCTGGCCAAAAGTTCATATTTGAACACCTGGAATAGCCCAGGGGAGCAGAACGGTAACCTGAACCCAGATCCACATTTTGTAACTCTCTCCTCTCCCAAAAGCAGYAAAACCCAGCCCCAAACCCAACCCACAGTCTGAGCTGCAGCTSTCCAACAGCCTGGAGATGTGGCTTTCTGCTTTCAGCCTGTTTTTGGCCCAGTCACTGTGCTCAGCTGCTGGTGCCCTCTGTTCCTGTCACCCCACACCACCCGGTGTCCTGCTGTGGACCCACTCTGCTCCACTCCAGAGTTGTTCCCTGGCATCCCCCTGTGCCCCAGCAGCCACGGCATCCTCGACACTGTGACTGAGCCCAGCTTGTCCCTGCACTCCCCTGCCCTCTCACACAGGCTCCTGGCCAAAGCAAGGAGCCTGCCCTAACCCAAAGCCAAGTGGCTCCACTCATGCCTGTGAGACAAATCCTGGCAGCAACCCCCAATTTTGTGCCAAATCCCCAGATTTAGGGCTTGTTTCGAAGGGTACAACCTCTATGGCAGAGAAAGCCCCCTCAGGCCCTTTATGAGTGCTTGCAGAAGCAGCAGACTCCCTTTTCTCCCCTACAGCTCAGTTCTCAAGAACACAAAACTAAGCTTCTCCCACACCTTATCATCTCTTTCAACTGTACTTTAAACTGTACAGTTTAAAGAAAACTGTAGATTTTCTTTATATCAGGATCACATTTTGAGAAAGAAAGGTCAGGCTGATCCCCATAAAATCACCCTGTCACAGGCACGTCACGCATTTCAGAAAGCTTGCAAGGCTGACTAAACATTTACTTTTGGATGGCTCATTTCCAAAGTCCAGAAATAGATCCCAGTCCCCAGTAAAAGAGTGCCTGAGTGTGCCATCGGAGGGCTTCACTGCCCTCTGTCACAGCATGCCATTTGCATTCCTGCGCTTTCCCCCTCACTGGGTGCCACCRCCGAGCTCCCTGCACATCCCCCTGTGGAGAGGTGAGGCTTTATCTCCCAGCTGGATTATTCTGGGTAGGTATTTGTCACTCATTTTTCCATCATCTGACCTTGGGCCTTGTTAGGCTTGTAATGCCCAGGGCTCTTGATTGCTTTCCCAGTGGGCACCCAGCCTCTCACCAGCACAGGATGGGATAAATCGGCAGATTTGACGGAAAAAACCTGGGATTTGCTCACACTGGATGCTGAAATATTCAAGGAAGAGTTTGTGTTTTGAAAATCCTTGAAACAATTTAGGTCCACTGCTATTCAGAGCAGTTTTGCACCCTGGATRTACTCCTGTAGCTATTGCAAATTCTTCCCTGCCACAGCTGAACCTTTATCTCCAACAAATAAAACAATTTTTTAAAAAATACTACTCTGATTTTGTACAAAAGTACAGGAAAAACTTTATGGAATCCTTTGAGGGCCAAGASACTCTGTCTGCAAAGCGCTGGCCACACAGCACCCAGGCAAAATCAAAATGATGCAACTTTTGGTGGGGTGTGCAGATGACAATCAGGCAATGACACATCCCAGCCCCTGTAATCACAAGCAATGGGAACACGCGTGAGTGTGGAGTGATGTGTGAGCCCGGTGTCACCAACCACAGCTCCTCYGCTTACCCCAAAGGACTCATCCCACAAATGCTTCCAAAATTTGTTTCCTGAACATCAGTAGGCCTATCCAGAAGGAGGCCCCTTCCCGTCATGAAAAGTAATTCCAGAAAGGCTGGGAAACCAACAGGACTGCACTGGAAAATATTAGCCAGAAGAATTGATCTGTCATCTGTCTCCTATCCAACCGTGTCTGGACAGTTGGAAAGGGGAGGGGAAAAACCCCACCACACACGATACAGGATCTGTTAGACAGCTTTGTATCAGAARAGAGCCTCCCCAAGCTTMTGTAGGAARTAACTTTAAACATCTGATGCATGAACATCCTCAGCTTTGATAACCATTACTGTCTTTCATCTCCCCCTTTTTTAAGTCTCAGGACAGCGTTTAAGACTCTGTAAGCATTGCTCAGATGCTCCCCAGATGGCTTTTCCAAGGGGATTTCTAATTACTCRGGATCTTTTTAAGAAATATCCTGCAGGAATCTTTTTGGTTTCTGGGGCTTTCCTTCCTTCCTCTACAAATTTCTTTACCCGGAGCTTGATTTAAAACCAAACTCAAAGGAAACACTTACAATGACTTCAATATGTCTCAGATCACACACCCTGGGGTAAAAGAGAATGGAACCAAATCCCAYAAAAAATAAAAATGGTACAGGTTTCAAAGGGATTCACAGTGAAGTTTTGTAAAGAAGCAATTAGTCCAAAAGTTTTAGTCTAGAATATCGTGGAATAGTGAGACTGAGAAAGTTAACACTGCACACAGACCACAAAGGATTGGATATACAATCCCCACTCTGCAAAAAAAAAAAAAAAAATTAGAATTGATGCAACAGTTGCTATAATAACAGCTAAAAAAGGAAACCTCTGATTCTCAAAACCTTCAGTTTTCAGATCCTAAACTAACTCAAATAGATAGTGTTAAACTATCTACTTTAGTAGATAGTTTCCACAAGTGCTAAACTCCTAYCTGCTGAAAGTCCACATTAGACATCCCCAAGTCGGAGACAAAGAAAATCACAGTCATTTCTGAAAAGGCTGGTGACAGCTTCTGCAAGAGAGGGCAGCCAGAGAGCAGAGCTGAGCCCCTCACTTTGTCACTATGGTGATAAAGCAAATCAAATCATTCGAATGAACATGCAAGGCTTTTGTYTCTCTCAGGCCATCCAAGCCAGGTCCCAAGCAGTAGTTAATAACAACAAGACATGCTCTTCTTCCAAACTGCTCCATATCTCTTCCAGKGGGATACAACCCCATAGGGCATATCCTACTGGACCAGGCTGCTCAGAGCCCCATACAACCTGGCTTTTGGGATGGGACACCCACAATACCTTTGCCAGTGCCTCTCCATTCTCACAACAATTAATTTATTTCTAATATCTAATCTAAGCCTGCCCTCTTTGAGTTTAAAACCATTACCTCTTGTCCTGTCACTGTAAAAAGCCTGCCCTCTCCATCTTTCTTATAGACCCCCTTTATGTGCTGGAARGTGCTCTAAGGTCTCCCTAGAGTCTTCTCTTCTCTGGGCTGAAAAGCACCAATTGTCCCAGMTGTCTGCATAGGAGAGGTGCTGTAGCCCTCTGACCATTGTTGTGGCCCCCTCTGGACCCACTCCACCATGTCCACATCCTTCTCGTGCCTGGGCCTCCAGAGCTGGATGCAGCACTGCAGGTGGGGTCTTGAGAGTGGAGTGGAGGGGCAGAATTCCCCTCCCTCAGCCTGTGGGTCCAGCTTCTCTCAAGGCAGCCCAGGACACAGTCAGCCTTTTGGGTTGCAAGGGCACATTGCTCGGTCATGTTGAGCTTCATCTTCTACAGCAGAAGGTTCATTCTGCCAGTTCCAGCTTTTGCCTTCTTGGCACTGATTTGGGCAGTGCGGCTTGGGCACCTGCCAGCGAAGACARAGGCAAAATCACCATTGAGCACCTCAGCCTTCTCCATATCCCATGTAACCAGGTCTCCTGATTCCTGGAGAAGGTCCACATTTTCCACCATCATCCTGTTATCAACCACATGCCTACAGAAGCTTTTCTTGTCRCCCTCGATGTCCTTGGTCAGATTTAATTCCATCAGGGCTTTTGCYTTCCTAACCTGATCCCTGGCTACTTAGATAATCTCTTTGTATTCTCCCAGGTTATCTGCACTTGCTTCCACCTCGGAAGGCTTCCCTCACACATTCTCTGTTGGAGTTTGTCCAGGAGCTGCTTGTTCATCCATGCATTATTGCCTGACAGCTTTGTTGGGATACATCTCTCCCAAGCTTGGAGATGATCCTTGAGTATCAAYCAGCTTGCTTGGAGCCCTCTTCCCTCCAGGGCTTTATGCCATGGTGCTTTACCAAGCAGATCCATGAAGTGGCCAAACTCTGTTCTCCTGAAGCCCAGGGCAGGAARCTTGCTCTGCACCCTCCTCGCTGCACTTAAGGATCTCAAACTCCAYCATTCCATGGCTGTCYCTGAGCTTCACATTTCCCACCAGCCTTGCCTTGTCACTGAGAACAAGGTCCAGCATCACCCCTCTCCTCAGTGGCTCCTGTATCACTTGGAGAAGGAAGTTATCTCTCCCCCTGCRTTGTTTACACCCAGCTGTGATGTCCCTCCCAGGACCAGAGCTTGTGACATGAGGCCACTCCTGTCAAACAGAGGGTGGCATTTACTCAGYCTTCCTGGCTGGATGGCCCACAGCAGAGACAGGCTATAATATCACTTGTYCTGCCCTCCCTTTAATCCTGACCCSCAAGTTCAGGGTCATGTGTTCATCCAGCACCAGGCAGAGCTCTGTGTGCTYGCTTGCCTGCACTCCAGCTGCTTGCTGGCAGAGAGTGCTCTGAGGAGCACGGAGAAGATTCTGATGCTGGAAATWCCTTCTTGCTTGGCTGCGCTATCCCATGGTTTGTCAGGTTGAAGAGACAAGCCCCAACAAGCACGGGGTAGCCTGGAGATGGCCATTCAGAAACTCCTTTGCCCTCTGGCTGTGCTCGCTGTCCAAATGCTTCACATACCTTTGGCTCTGGTGGTGTGACTGTGAGCAGGGTTTCGTAAGGAGACTGCAAGGAAACAAAAACCCTGGGTGGGGCATCGGAAGCTGGTGTAGTTCATGAGAAGGTCACACCCTTTTCATTTCATTCTAAATACTCCATTCAAGCAGCCTGGACTTCACCCTGGCCCACAGAGAACAGGCACCTTGTGACAATGGGGTGCTGCATCTCTCCAGCCACCCGGCAGGCTCCTGCTCATCCCACCAACCCTGCAGCAATGGCCAAGGAAAGCACTGGGAATGGATTAAAAACCAAGCCCGAATTCTTCCAAAAGGGCTGACTTCCACCCATCCTTCACAGTAGTCATGTTTGAAGCACAGAAAACCAGGAGATCAGCAGCAGTGGGTGTRTTGTCCCCATCTCCCCCTGTAGCAGATGGAGGCCTGTTTTGGAAACACTCCTTCCTTGCAGCCCAAGCCCCTTGGTGCTCTATTCTTACTGCCCCAATGATCTAAAATCACTGAATCTGTCTCTTGCAGAGCATCACTCCTCACCTCCCTAACCCCAGGAGTCTTAACTCCTCCCAGCCCACCCTTCCCATGCCACATCCACACATTTCCGTTCATCCTGACCTTCCCTCCCTCCCTTGTCCGATAGTCCTTCCCACACAAGCACCACATCCTTCCTGCTCCAGCCTCRCCACAAAGCTCAGTTTGTTCACCCAAGCGGATCAGAATGAAACACAAGCATGACCCTTTGAACCAAAAGGATTAGGAGAAGTAAAGGAGAGAGCTGCCCATTTGAATATGTACAGGCATGCAGGGAGGAAGGTAGGGCCACCTTAGGTTGCCCTGGAGGTCCCTCTGCCAGGTCTTGTTGGGCTCAGCCCTGCACTTCAGCCCACAACCTCCCATGACAAAAAAAA
>NW_026623338.1:16023-18955 GCF_030028575.1 Malurus melanocephalus | reverse complement strand
AAAAAAAAAAGAAAAGAGGGGAAAAAAAACAAAAAAGGAAAACAAAAGAGCAACAAGCCCCCGCAATAGGATGGTAATTGGGCTTACAAAGATTCTGCCTGCCCAGGACAGCAGGGGATGGAAAAGAAAATACATCCAGGAAAAACGGGATGTATTCCCTCAACGTAGTAGATATTTGCATGAGCGTACCTTGTGATAGGGAACGTCTGCATCCCAAGGGCTGTATAATCTAAATAGCAATAYTGTAAATGTAATGGATGAAGGAAGGAAACTCTATCTCCTTGCCCTGCATTATGCATGAGGAACAGCAGTGCAGAGGGATAGGATAACTTACTCGCATCACGGGAAAATCACAGCAGAACCAAGTCCCAAATCCCAACTCAGGGACTTAACCACAGGCTATTCTGTACTTTCTATTTTCTGTTAACAAAGAATACAGTATTTCCCTGGATTTCAATCCCCAGTGATGCTGCTGGATTTGCTGCCCAGTCGTGAAACATTCCAGGAGTGGGAAGAGCAGATGAAGCTCTAGTGAGTCATGAGCAGACACTGCCTCATTGTGCAACCTGCACTGYRASGGTCATRTTGAGCCCTCCAACTCGACCTCTGCTAGCAAGGCCAGAYCCAAAATACCTTGTGCCTTTTTATAAAGTCCTGATTTTGGTTTCATTGTGCTTTTTTTGCCCCCATTTTTCACTCATCCCTTGGAGCAGTTAAGCCAGGCTTAACAAAAAAAAATCAGCCGCCACCTCTGTGCAGCCTTGCAGGAACACAGCTRAGGACAAACCAGGCTGCACAGAAACCCAGGGCTTTCAAAGCATCAGGAGAGGGGAGCAGTGCTCAAACATCCATAATTGTTTGGCAGAGCTGGCTTCACAAACACACACGCTTTTGATTGCGATCTGGCGACCACGCACACAAAGCAGGGTTTCGCTCRCCCGCCGCCCCCTCACTTTCTGGCTGCAGGCATGGGGTGGTGAGGCAGGGCAGCCTCCCCCAGTGCACAGGCACAATTAGAGCTGGAAAAGACACTGGGGAAATTTCCTTAGCTCCCCTGGAGATATCCTTTCCCCTGTTTTTTTTTCTATCTGCCTGTAGCTTGGGTAACTGTGTCAGTCCATGGAGGGATACCAGGCAAATCCTGCCAGGAATCACTCTTCCCATGGCTCTGGTGCAAGTCAATTCCCAKCAGCCCCCAAACCTCAGCTCTCTGCAAGCAGCACAAGCCAGTCACAGGAGGAAGCTCAGGATACTTCTTCTTTTTCTAAAATGCCTTTTCACCACGGTTACTTTGGGAAAATGAAGCAGCTAACTCCCAAAGGCAGAGATGCCAGGAGGAAGGAGGGTGCTGTGGGGAAAAGGGACAGGGGGCCATCCCCTGTGAGCTGGCATAGCCACACTCGGCCCTYCCACCACAGTCCCTGCAGAGCGATAAGAGGGAACGAGGGTTTGGAAGGAAAAGGGAGAGCACCCCTRCTAAGGCTGAGGGAGGGGCTACCAAGAGCCCCCCGTTAGCTCAACCCGAGCCTGGCCCTCCTCAACCCTTGAGAGCAGYCACAAGGCACGGGCTGGCCCTCCCACGAGCTGCTGGTTCCTGTCCCAAATCCCACTTTTCCTCCCTTGGGAAAGGGCCCCACCTACGGGTGAAGGACCCAGCAGGAGCTCTTGCCCCATGATCACAGCTCCCTCCACCGGAGCTSAGACCAGGGGCTGCAGGAAGAGCACGGAACAGTCAGGATTGCTGCAGGCTGGCTGAGGGGGAACAAGGGCACCTCTGCAGTGTCAGTGTCATCTTCCAGTGGGGACTAAGCAGAAAGCCAGAGGACCCAAACCTAAAAACTGGTGGGAGGCAGGTTTGAGGTTTGMAGGAAGGAAGAGCTGGGGAAGAGCTTAGTGCAGACCTATCTATTGTATGAATGCAGCACAGACAGCAAACTACTCAGCACCCGTGTCCTCGTGGTTTCTGGTAAGGTCCAGCACCAAACTCCAGGACTCTGACCACAGGTACAGTGTACTGATGGCCAGAATAGTGTTCTGGGACTTGGGTRTCAAGCGAGAAAAATCTCCAGAAGCAGACTGTTCCCTGAGCTGACTCAGGAGTGCTTCATGAGGAGATAAAGGATGGTGTAGAAGCACCCGTGCCTGTTACCCRGAGTCTGAACAGAAAATTTGGATATAGCTGTCTCCACAGCAGATGTCCAAGTTTAGGTGAACTCCACCCAAAGTGCACCGAGGCATTTCTTAGGTTCAGGAATAGGTTAAACAAGCCATCATAACTAGAAAACTGTTTGTGGGAATAGAGGACAGAAGTGCCCTAGATCTGATCTCTGAACCAACAAGTTGTTGAGGGATGATATCCATGATCCTCCGTCACAGATAAACTCTGGGGCCATAGCTTTCAAAAGTAAGATCTCTGTCATGCASAGGAAGTGACAAGAAAAATCTCTAGATCCTTGGATTTTTGCAGAGAAGGCCACAAGTGAGGGCCTCCCCCAAACTATCAGCTCCTGGACAAACAGCCCATTTGCTCTTGTGTCCCCATCTCTCCCAGGGGGCAGAGCCCAGCCAGCAGTGACAGACCATGCTGCAGATCACGGATCACTTGCTTGCTGGCAGGCAGACTCCACCTCCCTTTCTCCCAAGCCCCTTGRTACAAAACACAAAGCAATGCCTGTGCAAGCGTCACCAGCCCTTGATGCTTGGCTGATCCGCATCATCCCAGCRGAGAAATACCGGCGTTTTTGCTGGAAGGGAGCAGGAGCAGCTCCCAGAAGCAGAATGCCCGGCTTTGTCCCGAAATGGAGCACAACCCTCTCACCCTTTCCCGTGCTCCCACCCGCCTTCCCAGCTCCCAGCCTTCAGTCCTTTCAACACCCCCAGTTTTTCCACTTGGCCATGAAGCAATGAGAAATTCCCTGCCAGAGGACATTTC
>NW_026623338.1:0-15973 GCF_030028575.1 Malurus melanocephalus | reverse complement strand
AAAAAAAAAAAAAAAAAAGCAGCAATTCCCTACTCCAGGCAAACAAGCTCCTTCTTCTCTTCCCCACAAGGAAGAAGGATAATAGCACAGCCAGGAAAAAAAAGGCAACAAACTATCCCCAAAGCCTGCTGTAATCAAAAGAATAATTGCTCCAAGAGATTTAAGCCTACAGCTGAGTCACTAAAATGAAGAAATGTCTCCATGTCCATAGAAAGAAAACAACTCTTGGATCATACAGTAGAGATCCTCTACATCCTCGTTAGAAGGAAAGAAAAAAGAAGCCAAATGTAATTAATCATAGTCCCAGAAGAAAGGACGAAATCTCTGTAATTAGCTACCTAGACTCATCTTTCCACTTCTGAAAACTAATCCAGCTGCCTTCTTTCACCTTTCACCCACAGTGCTGCCACAAAAGTCTCCTGCGAACACCAAASCACCTGTGTGCAGGGGTGCACTCACCTGCAGCAGGTGGTCCCACAGCAGCTTTGCAGAAAGCATACAGGRAGGGAGAACCTCTGCAGAGAGCAGAGCTCCTTTTCTAAATCACCTTTTGTGCATGAGCTGTTAGGGAGTTTGCACTCTCCAAGAACCTGCGCAGACCTCAGCTGAACTACAGGAGTTATTTTCAAGCAAAGTGTTTTACCAGAAAACATCAATAATACAAAAAAACGAAGTATATAAACATGAAAACACTTTCCAAATGGTTAAGATTACAACTGCTCGTGTTAATAAATTGGCTTATACCTCATCCTTGGGTGGTGAAATCTGCCTGAACAACAAAGTTTTGGAAAACATGGGCRGAAAGTGTATCACATTAGAGAGAAGAAGAGGAAGGGCTGGAGCTGGCAGCTACAGCTTAAGAGCAGAGATGAGGATCTAACATCCAAAAAAAGCCTATGCAAATCAGAACAAGACATTCAACCTCCCCAGGGCTCCCTTAATAAATAAGGGTTGACAAATATTATTCCAACAATGCAAACAATAGCAGACCAGCTCTTTAGGTCAAATACATCAATGGTGAGCACAATGCAGAAGAAGAATACCAAAATGACATCAGCTGAGGAACTGAGACTGATTTCTACTCCCTCTTCTGTATACAAAGCACTGCTAACATATGAATGAATAATGCTGTCAACAACAGATGGGGAATGCTGGCCAGCTTTGTGGTGAGGGAAAGCAAAAAACAGAGTGGACAGAAATCTCCAGCTTCGCTCTTCCATGACACAGCAAAAACGCTTCTTTTCAACAGAAGGTGATTGGGTCATTCTTCTGGGGGGAAAAAAAAAAAAAGTGGAAGTGATTATGCAGATGCAAGTACAGCTGGAGCCTTCCCGTACAAGTGTGGGAAACGGAGGGATGATCAACAGGCAGCCTGTGGGATGCAGCAACAAGGCCAAGGAGCCTGGGGCATGTCCATAWTGCAACACCCACTCCTTTCCCTCCAGGAGGGGCCACAGACACTGAACAGGCCATGGGGACGCTCTGGGGGGTGCTTCGTGACAGAGCTCTTGTCAGCTGAATTCCTGCTCACCACAATATCAGACAAAACACTAAAGCCCAGTAGATTGTTGCTCTAATCTTCGAAATCTGCCAGAGGAGCTGAGCACGGTGGGGTTTGGCTGCAGCAAAGGTTGTTTGGTTTCTCAGCCTGAAGCTGCTGTTTATCAAATCGCATGGGCCCTCTGTGCACATCAGAGCGCTCAGGAGGGAGCTGCCAGCATGGCAGAGCTTGTCCCTTGCCCACAGAAATTCCCATCGTCCTTCCAGGGGCACGCACAGATCCTCACGGAGAAAACCAGGGCTGCTTTCCCCCAGCCCTGCCATGGGAGTAAGCGCCAAAYCCCCTGAGGCGGCGGGAGCAGCGAGCCCAAGGTGCCCTCCGCAGGATGCAAGGGAAACAGCTCCTGAGTGGGAAGGCCGAGAATTCTCCACGCCTCCAAGCCTTCCTTTCCCGTCATCACGGACAAGGTTCGCTTTTCTCAGCGTTACGCCTCAGACACAAAGTTTAAGGTCCAGCAGCTTTCAGAGYGAGCGGGGAGTCTGGAAGCCTCCCGTTGTCTGACAGCACCGAGCCCTGACATCCGCAATCCACACGGCCTTCAAGAAAACGTGTCTGGAGATTCCCTCCTTCTGCCAGTTTTMTATAAACCTGTGACTGATGCACACGCTGGAAAGTGAAACCCCATGAATTTCTGCTAGATAACAATGCTGGTTCTATGTTGATGCTTAAATATGGTCATTAATATATATAACCGAAGCTGAGAACTGAGGTGACCTCTACTTTCAGTTAACACAAAAAGGGATACTGTATTTGATTAGAAATAATATTTACTAAAACCAACACTCAGMCAGCAACATCTATAAATGCTTTTACATGCTGATCAGTTAATATTATGTGAGTCTCCAGTTTTCATTTTATGTGAATGTGGGTCCCACATCATAATCCAGTGTGTCCTGTGCAAAACACCCAGGAGATGTATCACCATACACAGCTCACAGAGCTTACAGCACTTGGACAAGGATGAGAGCAATTTTTGCCCTCTATCCTATGCTTCAGAGTTGTTTTGACCTGAATCTGCAGAAGCAAGTATCCAAAATAAAAAGAAGTAGAGCAAAACAAAAGCTTGAAAGTTCACAAGGGATTTTTTTTTCTCCCACCAGAGCAATGCTGGGGAATCCTCCARGAAGATTACAGCCATGTGCACCTCTCTGCCTGCAAAATTCTCTGACACACCATACCTTTTGAGCATTTCTTTCCCACTGCAGATTGTAAAGGAAGGTGGCAACCTGCTATGATGTGCCAGGCCATGGAAAGCAAATGTGGAACTGTCAGGTGTAAGCTTCATCATGCTGTGACAGGGCTAGACCCTCTCACTCTTTTCCCCCACTTTCCCAAGGTCTTGCTCCATACTGAGCATCCCCCAAGGACACCATTTTCTCCACAAGTTTCACAGTGCTCACAGAGACTGCCATTTCTCTATTGTACAGTTGCATTTCTTAAAAGCAGGCTATGCCACRTGTGCTGCTTTTGAGCACACTCAGTTCCAAAGACAAGACAATCAGGAGAAAGACTTCACATCACAGAATCCACTTCTCAAATCAGCTTGTTTTTAGATATATTTATGTCAGCAGAAGGTGAGATTTTCAACAAGAAAACAGTGGTAGTATTCTTTGTAGCAGCACGGAAAGCAAAACTTTGAGTTCTGCTACAGTCCTCTACTGCCACCAGGAGTAAGATATCATCAAAAGCGGTAGGGCAGCAAAATATCCCTTACAGCTCCCTCAGTTGGTGCAAAAAAATCAAAACTGAACAAATGGTCCACTCACCCAAATTTGGTGGAGAGAACACCTCCCAGGGCAGAGCCAGAAATGATGGCCACTCCAAAGCAAAGGCCCAGCTTCCCCAAAGCACCAGCACGCTGGGAAGGTGTAGTCATGTCTGTAATAACCTTCTGAGCACCTGCAGGGGGGAAAAATATCCCTTAAAAAAAGCTTACAGGGTCTGAGCAGGTGCTCCAGCAGTTCCCGTGGTTTTATTGCTAAGCCATTAAGAACTTTTTGATTTTTTGGGGCTTTTTTTTCCCCCAGTTAAAACTTTTATGTCTGATTTCTGGTTAGAGGCAGCTTTCCCAGCTCACAAGTTTCATACTCTGCATGGAATAGAGCCACGAAATAAGCACTATTGCTCACCTCTGGGASCCCCACAGTCCATCAATTTTGAACACAACAGCCCAYCAGTCATGAGAAACAGAACCATTCAAACCCCTCAAATAAACCACAAGAGGCAACAAGCATTATCAACTTAAGTCCCCTTGTATGATTTACATGGACTTCTGGTAGCCAAAGTTTATGTCTTTTACATGAAAAATACAGGAAATTAACCAAAACAGAACAGCTTGGTGAGTAATGGGAGTTATTTTTGTAATAATGTTTAATTTTTACCAGTATGCTCATTTTATCAGGAGAAWTAGGAAATTTTATTTCCTATAAAATATTACCCATGTCTGGATGGTCAAGGCCAAACAATATCCTCAAGATTATACAGGAAAATGGACCTGGAAGCATGAACTACTAAGCAGTTCTCTCCACAGCCAGTATACCTGCTGCTTCATGTTCCCACCATTTCATCCCTGAGGAGCATTACACATTCCTCCTGCCTTCCTTCATGCTGACCTCCAGTAAAATGAGCAACAAGAGGTGGCTCAGGCAATAAAAGTGATTTGAAAAGCTGCTYATCCCTGACTGACCTTACCTGGTATCCCATGCATGAACACTCCTGGCAGCCTGGAGAGGAAGAGGAGGGGGATGCTGGTGGAGAGGGACATCAGCAGGAAGAAGACACTTGCAGATGCACAGGAGAGAATTAAGGCAGCTCGGGCACCAAATTGATCTGCAAACCTGTATGGAAATGGCACAAGGCTGTCAGTTTTCTACTTAGGATTTAAAAAAAAGTTCACGAGAGTAAATCAAATTTGCTTCTATTTGAAGGGGAAAAAACAATACCACAACAAAGCCCACTAATGAATAATTAAAAACTCCCCAAGCCTCAAAACACAAACAAGAAAAARCACAAGCCAGATCAGGTTTTGACCCAGCTCCAACTTCTTGCTGTAATTCAACTGCAAAATACTTATAAAGCTTAAGYTGGACAAAGTCTGAGAGTAACACAGAAAGGGTTCTGAGCACCTGGGACTAAGATGACCATAAACCAGGCCTTAGAGTTTCTCATTGCAATTCTTCCTTCCTCCATTTTATTGAAGCTGAATATTACAGATAGCAGAGAAACAATTACTTTGAATAGCAATTAGTTGTGCTCAATCTAAGAGGAACAACCCCCTAAAAATGCCARGGTTGGTCTACAAACAGAGCTAAGCTTAAGTAATTAAAAGGTTTTGTGTGGAGGGAGAGGTACAGGTCCAAACTTCGCTGTTTAATGTAAGCCAGGGAAGTTTACATTTGCTGTTTGCAACCTAAAGACCACAAATCACTACACTGTTGGTGTGGGTTTTTTTTTTTGCTTTGTAACTTAAGAGTAAAGACAGTGCTTTATCTTCTCATGTCTGTTTAGGAGCATCAAACAATGAGAACATGGAAAACTGGGCTAAGCAACACGTTCTCTTATCCCCCTTCTTCCTATTTTCTATCTAATCTACCCTTACACTGACATCAAAGCAGTCTCATGTCKAGAAAAAATCCTTTTCATCTCAAATCTACATTGCAAATTTTGGCTTCAATCTGGCAATAGACACCTTCAGTTCTGGACAGATTCTGGTGTGCCATTTTCCCTCCCTTCAGCACTGATTCTGGGTATTACAGAATGACATGCGTGGAGAAAACAAGATTTCTGATGGCACCAGACCCAGGACAGAAATACTAATCTAGGTTTGTGTACTAATAGAGCAAGCATTAAAAGTGGTCTYTTTGCACCACTCCATCCTTAGAAATGCATTTTCTGCCAAGCAGTACTGTAAAATCAAATGCTGCTGTTATTTATTTTAAAATGTGTCCCAGGGTTGAGATGAGATCCTCAAAGTGCCACACTCCACACACCASAGGATCCCGTAGAGCTCCCAGTCTACATCAGCCAGAAAAGCAAATTCCATGCAGGAAAACTGAAACACACACCAGCTCCCTATCCGTTTATTAACTTGGAGGTCAGTAGCAGGATCAAGAAGAGAAGTTAGATTGTTAGATTTTAGTTTCCTAATACTGAATTAGACACCTCTTCCAGGGTTTTATTTTTTCTGCTCTTTGGGAATGCATTTTCCCACCACTCAAATTTTTCAGGGCTATTTACATTTCATTAGGAACAGGAAAATGTGTTCCATGGGCTGAGAAGGTAGAAAACCCGAGTCTTTTCTACTCTTCTTATTTTGATAGCTGAGTTTATAGATATTCTTAAAAGATTCTTAGAAGTTCTTAAAGGTCTGTGCAAGTCTAAATTTGTATTCAACACAGATGCAGATTCAGATGAAGAAATGAAACAACCTCAATTATTTTCACTGACAGCTCTACTTAACATCATTACCCTCCTTTTTTTTTTCTTTTTTTTTTTTGTTTCCCCATCACAAAACATTTCTAAGGTTACAAATGGCTATAAGACATTTTTAGGATTAAGCTGTTTAGACCAGGACTCTGAGGATTCTGGTGCTTTAAGTCCATTCCCAGGATATTGTTACACTTAAATGTGTGTCATTAAAACACAGCTAAGTTAATATGAAGGCTGCTTTTATGCTGCAGTATTTCTAATAATAGCATTTATTTTCCCCTTGCTCATTATGAAATCCTCAAACATTTCAACAGGACCACAAACCAGAACTAAATTATTTTTATGAAAGTACAAAAATGCCTGGCTTTTTTCAGTTATGGCAAAGGGTCATGAGAATTATTCTCACTTACCTTCCAAAAATGTAACCTCCCACGAGCTGGAGGAGACCAAAGGTTGTCTGGAGGTAGCCAAACCCCACTGAATCCAAACCTAGGCTCTTTGCCAAGTACTAAAAAAGAAAATAAAACCAAAAAAGACAACACATAAATGAGAAAGAAGCATGCTATATTTATGAATAAACAGCTTAATGTCTGCATGGAAGGGACCACAACCTCAAATAACCACTTCCCCATCCCTATAGATGAAATGCTCATTGGGCCAGACACTGGCTGCTTAATAAACCCCAAAAGTCTCTGTCCCACACTCTGAAGGACAGGAGGATGTGATAAAACCATCAATTTTGCACCAGATGACAAGTCTGCAGCACCATTGACCTTTGCAGTTCAACACAACTGAACATGTTCAACAACTGCTAAGGGAGATGAGGGAAATTTCAAGTGCATTCCTGCCTCCAGACTCTGCACCTGGAGCAGCCCAAACACCCTCTGAAGATGACTGTGGAAAAGTTGTGGAGCTGTTGTTCTAACCAAGTAAGCCAGAATCAATGCAAGTACAACATGGACAAATATTACCTTTACCGGACGGTACACCACAACTTGAGCTTGCAAAAACCAATGCAAAAAAAAACCCCAGATGCAAACCTTGAAGAGCCATAACAATTTGTTTTTTTTTTTTTTTTTATTTAAATACTGTATATTTGAGGGACAACTATTTCTGATTCACGTTTTTGTTGTGTCATGGTTTTTTTGAGCCTGGAGGTGTGGGGAGACCTTATCTGTCCCTGCAACCACCTGAAAGAGATTTGTAGCCAGGTGGGGTCAGTCTCTTCTCTAGCCAGGGACAGTTTAGATTGGATATTGTAAAAAGTTTCTGTACAGAGAGGATTGTCAAGCGCTGGAACAGAGTATCCAGGGAAAGGGTGGAATCACCATCCCTGAAAGCACAAAAAAATGTGTAGATATGGCACTCAGGGACATGGTTTAGTGGTGGACTTAGCAGTGTTAGGTTTCTGATCGGACTCAATGACCTTAAGGGTCTTTTCCAACTTAAAGTACTCTAATTTTTAAAAAACAGGCAGAAGAGTCCAGTGAATAAGAAGCAATGAATGCCACCAAATTGGTTAATTACACACTCAGAAAAACCTACCTTTGACCTGAAACCTCTGCTCCCTGATACCTGCTGAATGGGGCACTTACACTCCAAGCAAGAAGACACAAACTACATCAGCCTCACCCAGAGCCCTCAGGCCAGGAAAAGGCTCTAAGCGTTGCTGCAATACACAAAATAAACCAGCTTTTATGGCCTGGCTGTACCCTGGACAGAGACACAGCCTGCCTGCTTGGTAAGAATACCAGCTATTCCTTCCAGTATCAAGAACACCTTTCCTTTTCCCTGCTAGAAACAATCTTCTGACCTTGCTGGAAAGCTACAGGGCTTGGCACTGAAGGCAGTGTGCTGTGAAGCAAGAGAAGCCATACTCACAGGCATGATTCCCATCTGCATGAAGAGACAGGTCAGGTCCAGGGCTGCAATCACGTAGACAACACGGATCACTTGTCCCCTCTTGACCTCTCCCAAGCGGTCACTCTCCCCCAGCGTGTCATTCTTCATTGCTGAGGCTTCTTCCTCACCTTCAGAGCTGGTTTTTGCATTCATAGTGCCCACAGAATGACTTGTTGCAGGAAGGGCTGGAAARTGACACGGAGGCACTTCCTAGCTGTGAATGTGAGGCGTAGATAAGGTGCAGAAGTTGTGTGCACAGTTCAAAGCTTACAGTGTGAAAGGTGCTGACCCAGCATGCCACGGATTTGATTTTTCTTTCTTTCTTTTCTCCTCTTCCCTTTGCTGGGCAGGATTAAAGGTAACCACACGTCAACCCACGGATGGTGTTCTCCAGCCTGGTCACAGGTGGGCTAGTGCCATCACAACAGAGATCAGCTGGGGCGTCCCAGGGAAGCGAAAGTGAACATTGCCCCAAACAAGAGCACGTGATAAGCTCTTCAACCCTGTTAACTCTTTCACTTCTGTCACTTTTACCGCCCCGGCAGCTCAGAAGAGATGGCTGTTTTAATTCTTCATGAAAGGCACTTTGCTTTTATTTTTGGTAGTTGCGTGTGAAGTTTGCAGCAGAACAGCTATTTCCAAGTCCAGTAGGTTTGTACAGGTCCTGGAACAAACATAGGTCTTCATGCAGTTAGAGCCCCTCTCATCAAAACCTTTATCTGAGCCATTTCCTCTCCTTTTTCAGGTGCTGCCAATTAAAGGTAATTCTGAACTAGCAAATGTTCACATGTGACTTCACTCAGATTACCAGCCAAGTCAAAAACATTTTAAAAAAAAAGTATTAAATCCACACAAATCATGAGGCTGACTGCCAGCTGTGGAATGAAATAAATAAGACTCATTTGGCCTTTGGGAGTTTTGTTGTTTGCATGCTTGTTTGCTTAGGGTTTTATTTGTTTGTCTGCTTGCTTGTTTGCTTGGGGGTTTATTTGTTTGTTTTCTTATTCGTTGAAGCCTGGAAGTCTGGTTGAGAATTATCTTCATTTTGAAGAGAAAAAGAAGGCAGAGATTCCAATGCTCTGACTTTGTACAATTATAGGACTTTTGGAAGGAAGGGAACTGAAGATCTCATCCACCCTGCTGCTTGAAGCACATTAGTTCAACTGTGGCTTTTTCTAGGCAAGCTTTGAAAATCAAAAAGAAAACAGATTTGTCCCTTCTCTAAGTATGTGGGAAAGAAGTTTTTCCTACTGTCCAATCAGACTTTCTAGTGCTGCACCTTGACCATGTCATCCAGTCCCTCTAATTTACTAACACCTCTGCTCAGAAACAGTCTTGACACTCCATGGAGGCTGACACAGACACATCAACCCAGAGACACACACAGATGTCTGCTAGCTTGGCTCTGGAGTGGTTGTCAGAGCTCTAGGATTCCAACCAGGCCTAGGGAGAGCGATCAGTAGGATCTCTGGGCACACCTTTTGTCACCACCGAGCCCTGGGATTTGCTGAAGGCTGCCAGGCTCTACCTGCTGGCAAAGGAGGGGGAAGTGCAAAGGTTAAATCTGTCACCAGGGTTGGGTACCATATCGCTGGAGATTGCACAGAAACAACCTTTACAAACTCAGAGTGAAAAAAGGACCTTTAAAAATCCCTTTCCTACAGCAATACCAGCACTCAAGCAGATATAACTCACAGGACCCTAGAATCTGTATTTGTTGCTGAAGAAGGATGGTTACACAGCATGTATCCCAAATTAGCAAATCAACATTTGGTTCATCTCAAAGCAAAACAATGGACTTGCCTGCACTCTGAATGTCCTTCAGCACAGTACCAACATCATCACTCCCTGGTTTGTGCTGGATAGGCACAATGTACAAATTACCATTGAATAGAAGAGTAAAATTAATGACAGAACTCGGTTTATGGAGGTTTTGAGACAAAAAAAGTGACTCATGCAAATGTAATGTCAAAGAGAGCTTACAGGAAACCTTGCTGACTTGGACTTGAAAAGCATCAGTATTTTGACTGGTGAGTTTGTCTCAGCAGGAACTGAAAACAGATCCCAGCAAGGCGACTGAGGAAAGCAGTGATTTGCACTCTCCACCAGACAGGAGCCTCGTCCCGCCAGGGCATGCAGAGCAGACAGCTAGCCAGCCACATGCTCTCCCTTGGATCTGGCTTCTTTTTACTGGCATTGACAAGGGGAATGGAGTAAAAATCACCCCTGAGTTTAATTTCCAGTCTCTGGGGCAAAAGGCTCAGTGCTAAAAGGCAGGAAATTAAAGTTGATGCCTGGTGTGGAGGTGTCCATGGAGAACAAGCTGTGATCATCCTTTCCTGTACACCCCTGGATGGTTTAGCACCCAAAACTGCTCCTTAGCATCCCAGATCTGGCATCAAGTAAGAAACTTGGCCCAAACTTGGCAATCCTCTTCTAGCAATAGTCTCCTTGGGCAGGATGATTTATCTCCCCACCCTGGCACTTTGGCCCAGGCAGGACAAAGGCAAGAGGGTGGCACTTTCCAGCTGCCTTTGCAAGCCATGAGCCAAGTCATGTCCATGCTGCCCTGGCCCCAAGGATGCAGGGGTGAGCTGTATTCTCCAAACTCAGCCAAGATGCTGCAGCCTCAAACCATCTCAGTGCCCTCTTGCAATGTCTTCTGCACAGGAATTGGACTTTCCTGACTTTTAGCACCTGAGTTTCAGAATCTTGCCCTGTGAATCAGTTGGTCTAAGGGCTAAATGTGGCAGCAGGAGTGCTGATGGAAATACAGACAGTGTTATTGACCCAAGGCAGATTCTCCTCCTCCCCTGAGTGAGAAGTCTGACTGAAAATGTGTGTAGGAGCCTAAGTACAGTGGAGATTAACCCTGTTCCCAGCTATGCTCCCCTGAACATCACGTTTGCAGCCATCCAGCTTGGGGCCAGCTCATTCATACCTGCAGTGATAATGCCCCATTAATGGCAGATGGCATAAGCTGGCACTGCACTTTTATCTGAAGGCTCCTTCTGGCTCAATTATAGACTGCACCAAGGGGAGCACTCGGTCCCTGACAAGCCAACTCTGAAAAACAAAATTAATTTTAACGCTGGGGAGGAACAGGTCATGAAGAGGAAATGCATTTTCTGGGGTAGGATAAATAAACTTTGAATAGACATATATATCAGGGAGACTACCATGAAAACAAGCAAGGAGATAACTATCTTGTGGTAAAATTGCAGATTAGTCCATTAGCTATGCATCAAGCCTTGACACTTATTCTCAGCAATTTTGGAGTATTTATAGTTGCCTTTCCTGGTATCTCTTTCCTGAGGCCTATTTATCTGGTGATCTCTGAAAAAAAAAAAAAAATAGAGCAGGAAACCTGAGAACATCTTTTAAAAAATCATCAAGGCTCACTGTTTATGTTACTTGGACAGAATTTTTTTCTCAAATTGCTAGAATGGGAAGCAAAGCTAGCACATGCATAGGGAGGGGAAATCCACCCACATCAATACCAGAAGCTTGAAAATTGATAAAATGGGGGGAAATAATCTCAAATTCTTCTCTGAACTTGTGTTTTTTCACAGAGAAAGCTTAATATTATCTGGAAGAACATAAGGTACCCTGGGTGAGAGTCTGCAGAGGTTCAAAACAAGTTTTCAGCTCCAAAGGAACCTTAAAGGGGCATGAAAATGCAGAAGTACAGCCCAGCAATGAAGAGCATCTCTCAGGCCTCAAATCCTTTATGAATGTGAGCTGGCAGGTCTCTTCAGCTACACAAAAAAATCAGTGGAATGAACCAAATCCTGCTCCAACACAGATCAGTCTCAAATCCTTGCCCTTGTGGGTATGCATCCATACCCATGGCAAGCAGGACAGCTGGTTGGGAATGCCAGGGAGGAAATTACTGCCTCTGCTTTCAGCAAAACGTTCATTTTCCCTTGCAAAGAGGAACTGTATTTCTATGGGCTGCTTTCTAGGGGTGCCAGGAGGGACATGAGGGGAGAGATGAATAATTATGAACGTACCTCATGTCCCTGCCCAAGCAGCAGCAAAGATAATCCTTCATGTCTTTGGAAGAGTGACAAGAGGCCACCTCACCAAAACCAGCAAGGCAGGCAGACATTCAGACAAGGAGGGACATAACAACCCTTCACAGAGACACAGTCCTCAGGGAGCCATTGTCCTGGGGATCTTTCTGAAACTCTGTAATATGAGAAAGGAAATGGAAGAACTATCTCAAAGCTATCTATTCCTCAATAGTGGGAATGCTGAAGGGCTGTAATGAGGGAAACAGCTCGACACCAGCCATGGTCAGTGGGAGCCTCAAATTTGCAGGATCTGATCTGATCCTTTTTTTTCCCCGACCAAGATTAAGGGAACAGGGCTCATTTGTATTCTGGTGAAAGATTTATACAGTTAAGCAAATAGATGGCCTGGTATTGCCAAAATTACATCCCGAGTTTGTTGACTGATTTATTCCTTTGTCTAATTGTGTCCATGAAAAAATCAGCTCACTAATGAATGGAAAAAGACTCCACATGGCCAGCAAAAAAGGAAAAAAAAAAAAGAAGCCATATTTAGTTTAGTTTACAAAATAGCACAGTCTTCAGGGATTTTCATAAAAACTGCAGAGACAGTCCAAATCGACAATGAAATCAGATTTCTGGTGACTGGTGAACTCTTTTGGCTTTTTCTATGTGTGTATTAAATTGCAAAAAGCAATTATTTATAATTTGTTTTTATAAAAATGCTGGTGCACTTATTATGCCTGGCAAATTGTTTTGTGAGATGGAAAAGGCTATTGTTCATTCTCTTGGTAAAGTCTTTGTTACTTAGCATATTAAACTGCAAATCACATTTTATCTGAAAGGTCCCTTCCAACCCTAAGCATTCTATGAAATATGGCTGGTTATTATTAGCTTTTTAATGGTAAAACCCCAAAGCTCCAACTCATATTGAGGCCCCATTTGGTGCCCTGGAAACACAAAAAGGGGTTGAGACTCAGATGAGGGAAAATTATTTAATCCTCCTTGTCTTGCAGATGGGACTCTAAGAGACCGAGGGGTTTAATGACTTCCCTGGAAACACAGGAAGTCTGTGGAAGAGGCTGGAGTCAGATTCAATCATCCTTTGGATGCCAATTCCCTTTTTTAACCACAGGGCAGTTTTTTCTCTCTAATATTCTTGAAAAATTAAAATAAAAAAGAACATTTCTGAATAGTGGAATTTGACAACAAAACATGCACATGAGGCAGAGACTGTGTCAATTGTGAAGAGTTTTGGGAAAATCCCGTGGCCTGAATTCAGGAGAGTTGCACCAAGAATAACATGACCAAATAGGAAGAAAAACTTAGTTCTTTGTACCCATCCAGTCTGATGGGTTCCAGCAGGAGCTCACCAGGGCAGGAGCCCCATGTGCCTGCTCACACTGAGTGGCACCTTCTGTGGGATGATTTCAGCTCAGCCAGAGGATTCATCTCCAGATTATCTCCCAGGTGCTGCCAGGGCTGTGGCCCTCCCTTCCCACAATCTCTCCTGAGCAAACAGAAACCCCTCAAGTTTCAATGAGCTGTTGCCACGCAGGGGCGAAGGGCTGTTGGGCTGCTTCTCCGTCAAGCAGAGACACCAAAAAACAGCAAAAGCCTCCAGTCTGATATGCCAGGAGAAGAATCAGCTACCATTGAAGAATCAGCTGTCAAAAGATGGTCCTTAGTGAAATCCCAGGTCTGCTGCATGACCACTCTGCTGGGTCAGACATTGTGCCTCCTAGTGATTGAGCCACATTTTTTTTAAGCCAGCCTGACCTCTCCATGTCTGTAGGAAGCTGTGATTGAAGGACTGGTTACTGCATCAGCTGCTGAACAGAGTCCAGGCAAAGCTGCACACACTAATGAGCCGTGGTGACAGCCCAAAAGCGATGGATGCTTCTGCTGCCTCTGTGGTTTTGTCTTCAGCTTCCTGGCATGTTGGCATGCCCAGTCTTCAGACAAGCTCTCTGCTGGATAATGGATGAAGCCCTGGGCTCCAAGATACACACAGTGCACTGAAAGTCCGAGGTTCATAGCCAGAGAATATGCTTGAAGTGACAAATCCGGATACGCACACAAATAGAGCCTCATACTTTGCCGGCAGTGTGCAATATTTCATTCAGCTGGCATTATACAGCCACCTTCTGGAATTGCAGCAATGTCTGGAATGCAAAAGCTGTTTATCATTTAAATAACATTTAGGCCATTAGAATTTATAGGAGAATTGTGACAGATTGGGGCTGTATGGAGCTTCTTGTTGTGGTTTGCTGCAGGAATGCTGCAGATTTCCTCTGCACACATTACATTCTGCACACAATGGGAGTCCCAGACATTTTTAGCTAGAGTCAAGCCTTCTGCCTTTACCAAAATATTTTTCTGTGTCAGAGTCAAACAATTGCCTGATTTATAAATCGCAAGCATTCAGAAGAGCACCAGCAACACAATGTAATAAGAATCTCTCAGTGATTCAGCCTTCCAGTAAAGCTATACAGGGCACAAACGCAACACGGATGTGTGTGCAGGGCTCCTGTTAGTGCAGTTTCTGTATGGAGCAGCTAGAGAAGGGTAAATGCATCTGGAAAACCTTGCACATCCCAGACACAGCTCCCCCACACAGAAGAGGGTCTGTGCTGCGTGCTCAGCAAATCCTTGCCAGCTTGGGGCCAGAGGAGACATTTCCTCTACCAGCCTTGCATGGAACCAGCATGGCATGGAACCAGCATGGCAGAGGGCAGCTGACCCCACAGCTTCACCCACTGCATGAGTGGGGGACAAACCTGTGCTGCAGAGACTTGCTGCCTTGGCTGGAAGAGACAAAGGTATCCAGACTCTTGCACAGCTGGATTTATCAGCAGCTCGAAAGTGGTGAAATGTGTGAACATGGCTACACACCCCCTGGTCTGTCTGGGCTCTAAATAACTTACAAAGCCTCATCCAAGGGCCTTATTTTTCTCCCTCTAAGCAAACACTACCTTTCAGATGAAGGCTTGACTAGCCTTGTAAAGTCAGAGCAAATCCTGGAGTTCACACTGTTGCAAGTTGGAGCAGAGCATGCACCCTTGCTTGTCATCCAACTCACCCAGGAAAATCAAAGTTTTTAAAGATCTGGAAGACACCAGCCCTTGGAGATGTCCTCTCTGCCAGTTAGGTCTGCATCCTCTGCACCTGTGAATTGAATTGGTTTCTCTCTGTAAAGAATGAGAGTAAACTTTGCACACTGATAGGATCCAACCCTGGCATCAGGACATGAGTGGCACACACAAACTTTCCCAAGACAAAATCTCTAAGAGCTATTTACTTTTGAAAAATATTTCAAAATACTTTTAAAAGCTTGTCCCCAGAAATCAAGGAAGTTCGACAAATTTTCATATTAGCTCTGTAAAAGTGCCCCAAGGAGGGTGCTAGGAAGAAATTCCCCAGCTTCTGATCTTGACTGAGTCCTAAAGGCTCCTGTTAAAACCAATACCAATCTACTCAGCAGGTCTGCCCAGGCTCCCTCCTCACTTCTTTAAAAACAAAACAGTAAGGATTTATTCCTTTTATTTATCACCCAGTACAGCCAGGGGAGTAGTGGGTTATGTTCCTTCTGAGCCTCATCAATCAAACTGCCAAACTCAGCCATCTCTGTGCAGGTGAAGCAACAACCACCACAAATCCCACTGGGTGTGCCCTCAGAATCTGCAGGACTGCTGGGGCAGGTCAGAGGCAAATCTTGCTTAATGGCTGTGGTGCGTGCAAAGAAAAGACTCTAGATTAAATCTGCAGCCTGGTGGTTAAAAAGGAAGAAAAAGGGGAGGAAAAAAAAGCCATTCTTCCATCTGCAACACAAGTACATTTGGTCTAGAAAGTAATGAGATTCCATAAACACAACACCTCCAGATGTATTTTTTCCCTTCCAGAGCAAACTCACAACCATTTGGCCACTGTCAGCTTAAATGATTTCACCTGGTTTCTGTTTTCTCTTTGAATACCAGCGATGAGCAGCTGACTCATTTTTACTTTGAGAAGCACAAGATCTAGATTACTTGGCTTTAGACTGAAATCCTGACCCAAATTCACTGGGAAT
>NW_026623337.1:2266840-2268289 GCF_030028575.1 Malurus melanocephalus | reverse complement strand
CCAGCAACAAGCAACAGAGAGGGAGCGAGCCACAGGAATAGGAACCCCAACCACACGGACACACAGATCCCCTAAAGCTCTTAACGCAGTTAGTTTTTATACCCCTTGGCTCCTCCCAAAGTCTGCCTGCTGACCAGGAGACCATTGGTCCAGTCCAATCTTCTTCCATTGGTGGAGCCCTTCCACCATCTGATTGGAGAAATGGCTCTAGGGAGAGCAGTGTCTCCAGGTTCCTATGTGGGTGCTGCCAGGTGAAATCCCCCCAGAGACAAGGCTTCCCCCATCTCCCGACTGTCTCCTGCAAGCTGCACATGTGCTTTCCCTTTCCCACATGCCTCTGACAATCAGTGTTGAGGCTAACCAAGATTAAAATGGCTCCTCAYAAATGTAACCAAGTTCTTAAGAAATCCCTACATTATATGTACGTCATATTCATGAATGTTTCTCTCATCTGGAGCATCAAAACTTCATTCCAAACTGTGAGAAAGAATGTGGTGCTGTCACCACTGCYGGCCATGACTACTGCACAAAGGGCACCAAACTTAACCACAATGACCCAAAAGAGACACAGAACTGAGACTGACAACCTGCCTGCCATGGATAATCCTGCCAGGAACAAGGATTCTTTGTTTGCCAATCACAGGAAAGTGGAGGAAAATCGCAAGGAACTATCAAAGGGCATCAACATTGGTTTCCAGGAGAACTGGCAGGAGGGYTTTTTTCCTGCAGCCCATGTGTGCTGTGTGATTCTCTTCAGGAACATCCTCCCAGATAAATATCCACTTCTGATTGCAGACAACTGCAAATACAAGATTGGCATGAAAGGAAGTATATTTATTAAAAGAAAGGATGGTTTTCTTAAAAATAAGAAACACGTGGGTTTTGCTGCAACCTGGGCCTAAAGGTTTTATAACTTGCTGTCAAAATTGCTCATGACCCTSGCAGCTTTGCATTTCCTGGTTATAAAATTCAGTTACATGGCTGTTTGCTGATGGCTCAGGGTGTGGGGTGTAGGATGTTAGGGGTGTGTGTGTTAGRCCAGACTGTGCACACTGTATCAGCTGCATTCTAACTGCTTGCTTTTTCCCAACAATCTTCCTTCTTGCAGCCCTCCCCACTCTCTTAGCTACTGGGTAAGGACACCTGCTGCTGAATTTCTCCGTACTCGAGAACAGATGAATTGCACTAAGCATTATGAGCTGCCAGGTTCCATTTCCATTATTGGAGGGATTGATGGGGAAGAAGGTGAGAGAGGGAGAGCCTGGAGAATAGACTGTGCCTGGTACAAATCAATATTTTCTCTCAAAATTTTGGAAAGCCAGGCTTTAAAATTGGTTTAGGGGTCTCTCTCTACACAGCTTTSTCTCTGTGGTTTTTCAGGGATCTGCAGGGGATGACAAGAATCCTTTTCCCATGACTTCTTTTACCAGATGAAGACAAGACAAGAAG
>NW_026623337.1:2263594-2264636 GCF_030028575.1 Malurus melanocephalus | reverse complement strand
GTTTCTGCCTTAGTCCTCTGCTCCTCTCTGTGACATCCCTTCCCCTATCTCTGACAGACCTGTGGGACTATGGAGACAAGGATGGTATCCCTAAATAACTGTGCTTACAAGAATTATCTCCCATTCCCACATAATTTCATGATGTAGGAACAGGTCTGCACACATTCAGCAGTATCCCCTTTGTAAAATACCTGTTTGTGGGTTTGAGCTCAAGAAAATGAACAGTAAATATATACCAGAAAATGCCTGCATTTCCAAARGGWGTTTCTGTAGGAAGAGCTCCTGCCCCATAAAAGCCTGGAGTCAAATCCTGCCTCCTGGGAGTGCAGGAACACCGGGATCATGCCTGGGCCTTTCTGCACCTTCAAGGGACTGGCCTTTTATGTTCGTTTTATTCAAAGCCTTAGTGCATTTCAGGGATCAGCTGCCCTATGTATTTAAGGAAGGTTCAAGTTCTCCCTCCCCATTTTACCTATCAAACTTKTTTTACTCCTCCCTGGAGGTGTCCCTGCCCACATCAGGAGGGTTGGAACTAAACCACGTTTAAGGTCCCTTCCAATCCAAGCCTTTCTACGATACAATTTTTTTTAAATCCTTTGTATTTCAACTTCGAGCCAGGTCAGGGACCTGCAAAGGGTTAGGAAAGACTTGGGCCTATTCTAGGGCATGAAGACAGTTAGTCTTTCTGTTTTACCTGTCCATTATGGCTGCCAGCTTTGACTTTCTATCAGTGAGGAAAACTTTTAATTAAGGGCAGTGTCGTGGTTTAGAATGGTGGCCRAAAGCCAGGCACCCACAGCACCTGCTCACTCACTCTCCACCGCTGCTACTGGGCAGAGAAGAGTGAAGGGAAAAAGAAAATTAACAAAAGGGATCATGAGTTAAGGAACAGGGAGGAAACATTTGATGGACAAAACAGGCACTACTTAAATTATGAAGCGAATTTATTACTAACAAAGTCAGAGGAGGAGATTGAGAAAAAAAATGAAACCCTCAAAGACACCAATCTTCACCCCACTCCCTCTCCCCTTTCCCACTGACA
>NW_026623337.1:2228572-2261685 GCF_030028575.1 Malurus melanocephalus | reverse complement strand
ATTACAAATACAAGTTTCATCTCCTGGATGGCTGTACTGCCAGTTCCAGCACAGAAAACRTACAAAGCTTTAGAAAACAAATACAGATGTGGTAAAAGCAGCCAGCAAAAAAAAAAAAATGGAAGCAAAGTATCTAGAACAGAGTACTTGGGTTTGCAAAACTGTGCACTGCAGTGATGTTGAAAATAGTTCCAAGAACAGTTTCAGCCTAAATGAGGACAGAAACCGCCACCTAAGGGTGGGAGCAATTTGGAGTTATGAATTTCCCRGGCATTTGCTCTAATTAAGCCTGAATGGGGTAATTGGCTGAATTCTTATCACCTGTTGACAACTTGTTTGCACAATGAATCTCGGTGTCCCATTTGATGTGGGAGTCATGGTCCCATCACAGGGGATCATGCTGAGCACCCTGCGGCTGTCCCAGCAGGCACGGCACACACACAGCAAACAAAGTGCAGGTAGCTGCTTCTGGTTCCCATCCTGGTTTAGGGTAATTACATTGGTCTTGAGTTAGGAAACCTTGCAGTCAGTATTAGATTCYGAGAACTTGATTTGATATTTGATAAACCTTTGCTTGTTAGGAGCTTCTCCGAGTTGGTGGGCCTGACCCCATTTCTCAGTGATTGCTGTTTGTAGATTTTTTTACCTGTTGATGTGTGTCTCATGCAGCCTGTTTCCAATTCCTAGAAGAGATGGAAACACTCCRCAATTAAAATGTTGTTGCAGGTGGAGGTAAGGATACAGAACTGTGGTCCTGCAGCCAGCACACAGGAAGGCACCCTGATTTTAGTTAAGTGCACACAAAAGTTCATGGCAGCAAAATGATCTCATATACTCTCCTGGTTTGGAGAGAGCCCTGAAAACATTCCAGTGCAATCATTTTCCCAGCCAGTGTTCAAATAGGAAGGAAGTCTGCAGTCTCTCCAATGGGACTAGGAATGCACACATGCATTTTGCTTATATTTTAAAATATGTAAGTATCACGACTTATAAAATTTTCTGAGTATTTTAGCAGCATGTTGAGTATTAAAAATATTTGAAGCTAGGAAAGCATAACCAAATGGACCACAATCTCCTTTGAATGTAAATGAATAACGTGAGGGGGGTAGGGCCTGCTTCCAATGGGGGACTGCTCTGTCCCTCAGCGTGGAGTAGGGGGGTATTTCTTTATCATCACTGTCCCCTTGCCAGGACTGGTGTTAAGTCACAACAGCTTTATGTGCAGGCAGGTCACTGCAGTTTGTCACCACAGTTATCCTATATTTTTCTTTATTTCTTTTTWTACTCTGTCGTCATTAGCACATTTCCAGCAATAGTGTTTCTAAAACCGGTTCTGTACAAAATATATTTAGCTGTGGTGCCATGCAAGATTAACAATGTGGGACATCACTGTTCTGGGAACAGGGCTGTTCCTTGGAAACTCTTGCAGTTTTCAAGCTAGTCCTGAGGGATACACCTCCACAGGCCTGAACATTYGTGTTGGGGTGGGGATGTGCATTGAAATACAAATGAGATGCCTGTTTTAGGATCCTGTTCAGAGCTATCACCATGTGACTTCCAGCTACAGGGTGACAGCACAGCTCTTCCCACACAGCAGAAAATCCCAGTCTTTGCTGTAACCTGATTTCCCTGCTGAACACTTTCCTGTTTGGTGCCTGACAGGTGCTGTGGTCAGTGTGATCCAGGCATGTGAGTCACGCACACACAGGCTGTGCCCATGGGTGTCAGTCACACTTTCCCACCAGGAGGAGAAATGGATCAGCTGGCAACCAGCACTGCCAGGCTACTTGGTTTCAGTCAGGGTCAGCTGGTAGAAAACTTGGAGGTTTTGTTAGCTAGGACATCCACAAAAGAATGCATTTGGACCCAGAGAAGGAACCTTTATCCCTTCCCTTTCCATCCCTCAGAGTCAGATCCAGAGCCACAAGGATAAGCACATCCTTGCGAGGAGGACAGGAGGGTGGTACAGCCCATGGCTGTACTCAGGATTCTCTCTAGTAACAGAAGCTTCCTCTGGAGAAATACACACTGCAGAAACCAAAAATCACTCAATATTGTAATGTTTCCAGGCACCAGCATGCTCCAGCCATACAATAAACRAGGTGCTTTGAAGTACAAATGTTTTATTGCAATGTTTCATTATTTACAGTACCATTCACTTTGTCCCTGGGTGCTACCAAAGTGCAAAGCCATTTCGGGCAGCAAACCTAAATGATRGTAACTCAGCAGGAAAACATGGCTGTGCCTCACAGTCCTGCTGTCCTGCCTCTTCCCYGGTCCTCAATGCAGAGAAGTTTGCTGCTCTCCCTGTGCATTTGGAACAACCTAGTAATTGTGATACTTTGGTCACAAAGGATTGTCAATTGTCCTGTCAAGGTGATGGAGGAACAGGAATCTGCAGTCTTTCCAGCTGGACTTTACTCAGGATTCGTAATGGTATAACAAGACTTGTGCTCAGTACTGAGAAGTYGCTATTTCAACGTCTGATGGAAGTACTGGTTTATTCCCAATTATTTTTCTTGTTGACTCTCTTTGGTTCATTTAAGGTTTTGAGGTTATCTATCTGCTATCTTAAAAGAGCCAATAYCTTCAGAAGGTTACCWGAGTCGCTACTGGATACTGAAATCAGTCATGTCTTCTAGAGTTCCACTTGGAGARTTTATACAATACCGCAAATTTTATTACGCATTTCCATTTAATATAAAAATAATTATTCAAACACCACTGAAGCCTGTATTTTCACACACTATCATCTCAAAGTAGGACACTGGTTGCTTCAGGAAGGACTTCTCAATAGAAACTCTCCTTTGGAAAGGAGGGCAGTAACTACAAATTTTATCGAAGACTAGAGAATTCCAGTAGCCCAGTATTTAGCCGTGCTAAACTCAGGTCAAGAATCTTTCCAGCTTGCTAACCATTTTATTAGCTCAAGAAACTACTTTGAAAGACAGCTTTCAGACTGAATCCCTGCAATTTCCACTGCTGCCAGCATTCCCTTGGGAGGTGAGCAGTAAACTTCTCTGCCTCAGTTATCTCTGTGTGCATCAGGGATGTCAATACCTTCTGAAACTTGAGACACCTTCTGTTACAAAGCTCTTGTACAACCGGGAAATGTTTAAGACTCCATTCCAGACCAAGTTATATGAAATGGCACTCAAGCCCTCCAGAGAACAAKTAGCAGGACTGTTGGGRGAAGCTCAGCAGCAGTAGCTGCTGCTGCTCTCACCACATGCCTGATTTACAGTTCAATAATGAGTCCCTGCAACAGCTGCCTCAAATGATTCTGAATTACAGCTTCTCAAAAATGGGATGACTGCAGCTCTTGGCAGGTTTGTTCCTGTGAGTCGCACTTTTATTCCATGTTTTCACAGGCTTTTCTGTATCACCATTGATAGAAAGCCACCAAAAGCTTTACAGTTGCAGAAGATACCATTTTCACAAAGAAAATGTATTTGACTTATTCCTTAACCCACCATACAAAACACAGTGTTTAAAAGTTCCGCAGTGCCTCCSTAGTATCATTCCTTTGGAATTTGGAGGAGGTGGCAGAGCTCACATGCAGTCCACAACGTTGCTGGATCCTTGGCCCACGTCCCGGATCTGGCTGCTGAGACAGGAGCACACGGCCACGCCCGCGCCTGCCCTGCAGTGTGACACCGAGCCCACAAGTTCCCACCTATGGGAAATAAGAAAAGTAAATTCCTGCCCTTTCTGAGCAACCTCAAAGTGTTTTCTGTGCCTGAAATCCTATTACACTGTTCTATTGCGCTGTTAAATCTGCACACAAATGCACCCCATTTTGTGCAAAATCAGATTGAAACAAGCAGAAGAATATAAATTGTTACTGAATGAAGGGGTGAGGACAAAGGATGGAGAGGAGCAGAGAAGAKGAGCTGCTTAAATATTTACAAGACCACCCTAGTGAAACAAGCAGGAGTCCTGCACTGATAGTCATGGATATTACTCCATTATTACCAAAAAAAACAGCTAGACTCCTGCTGCACACTGCTTCTATGYTGCTGTGTTTTCATACAGGCAGATTTCCTTGTCTTATTAAGCCAAACAAAAAATTTTAAATTACCTATTCGCWATGGGGTCAAATGCTTCCACTGTATTCAGGTACACATTGCCATTATGACCTCCAACTGCAAAAATTTTTCCCATCAGTGTYGCTATGCCAACACCACCCCTCGGAGTTGTCAACTCTGCCACATATTCCCATTTGTTACAGCGTGGGTCGAACCGTTCCACCGAGCTCAAGGGTGAGTTGTCATCAAAGCCACCTGCAAACAACCACCACAGCATCAGTTTTTGGCACTTCTGGTGCAAGTGATATCCAAGGCATTATCAGGGCATTCTCAGCATTCAGGGGTCCTGTCCAGCTCTCTCTTTACCAGAGCTTTACAAGCTCCTAATCTAACAGCTCTCTCCCTCCTCTCACTSTACAAACTTAGCCAAAAGCAACAGTTTTCTTCTACTCAAGTAGCAAGGATTCTAATTTTATTATTTTTCTCCCTGAATTCATCATACTTATAATGAAACAGCTTCCCATTTGAAAGAGAAAGAAACCTAACACCAGCAAAAGGATGGTCCCAATCTTATACTTATTTTACTTTATGCAAAACATACTCTTGCAGTGTTYTCAAATTACAGCACTGACAAATATTTGAGAAGGAAAAAAATCCTCATGTAAGACTCAGTGATACTGAGGGAAGCATCAGAGGAGAAACTGGGGAAGCTGTCAGAGGAGCATTTTGTTCGATACCTATTTAAGCACTTACGATAATACACAAGTCAGAGCTTCTTAACTAACACTATGGCACACTTACCTGGCATCTTCCTCTCTCAGGAAAACAGGTAAATACAAGGTAGCACACAAGACAAGCTGTGGAATAAGTGTAAAAAAAGCTACTGTTGTCTACACTCAGAACACAACTAGAGGGCTTTGAAAACATGTGAACTTAAGAATCATTTCTTAAAAGAAAACTCAAGARTATTGAGTCCTGAGAGGATTTTCTAATACAGACATATTGTCCTGAACAGATCAGCTCTCCTGAAATGTGGGTTAGGAGCTGCTTTTCATTTCCTTGCTAACATACCTTTGTCCAAGCGTGCCCTGACTGTGCTTGCTTTCTTCTCCTGCCCAAGAACACCAAGTACAGGTCAGCTCTATCTGTTCCCAGTTCCTCTAGCAACAACAGCCTCTTCCAAAGGCCAGCACTTGGCAGCAGCAGCAGCAGCAGTACAAAATGCCACATCCTACTCACCCACAACATACAGGCAGCCGTGGAGCTCACTGACACCATTCCCAGCCCTKCGTTGACCCATCTCTTTCACTTCTATCCACTTATCCAAGTGGGGATCATATTTCTCCACACTGGAAAGAGATGCTACACCATCATTGCCACCCACAGCATAAACATGGTTCTGGAAAACAGTTTTATAGAGATTATTTGTAGTGTAGCTGCCTTTAGTCAGCTTTTCATAAGCAGCATTAAAATGACAGGAAAACATATCTACTTTTATTCAAGAATTCCAACAGACTTAATTATCTAACATAAATGCTATCTCTTCCAATGAAAGAAGTGAAAAGGTTATATAGTGTTCTAGCTATTTTTTAGAGCATAGTAACATAAAGTACAGTATGCATTTGGTACCTTTAAACACTGGGACCATGACAAATCTGAGTGATACACAGAGCACTATCCATATTATTAGAAAGGTACTACTCCCAGTACCTCAAATACTGTTGAAATAGAACAATTTGAGTATTATCCTAAATATCCTTGCTTTTTGCACAGGATTTTGATGACGGGCAGTGCTCAGACCCACCAACTGCATTTTATTTAAGATCCTTGAAAAGCAGGTGGGGTCCCCAGCTCGGGAGGAAGCAGTGACTCACCACCAGGGCCACGGAGCCGACACCTCCCCGGGGAGTGTTCATGGAGGCCACGGTGCTCCAGYGATCCGAGTCGATGTCGTAGCGCTCCACGTCACTAAAGCAGGTGTTGTCATCCAACCCTCCGATGGCATAAATGGGACCACCCAGGGATGCCAGGGCGATGCCTCTCCTAAGGAACCACAGCATYAACACCTCAGTGCAAATCCTTAACCAAAGGGAGCCACACATCAAGTGCAATGGTACATGAATGGCACCTGTTCTCAAACGAGGGGAAAAGAGTAATGAAAATTTTAAAAGTGGAGTTTAGAGTAAATAACGTGACTGGCTCTCGGCACACCTGWGACATTTTGACCAAATGTCACCTCTAAGGCCAAGTTTTCTGCCTACATAYTCGGATATATGACAATGTCTTAGACATTACTTTCTCAGTACTGAACTTTCACGCTTCCTATTTTCTTTTATTGAATCTGATGATGAACCAAAACCTGCTGGTTTTTAAGTTTGTTGGTATAGCTGGCTGCTACCATTTGGGAATAAAYTGGGGTGATATTGATACATATTAAAAGGCAAGCCTGTGCTAGATATTGAATAGCTGAAGTCTGGCAATATTTAATTGCAATTTCTTCCATTCTGGTATTTTTTTTATTAAGTATTAAAACAGTTGTCAGATTTGTTTCTACTGAATCTACCAATATGACAGTACATCAGTAACTATAAAATTAGAAGTACGGTCTAGAATGTGAGCATCAGGTTTCTGCTTTTATGACTAAGAGAGATGGTTTACCATGTCACTGACAACATTCTTGTCTCATGAAAAACGGCAGGTACACAGATATTGAGGCAGGARCAAGGGAGGCACAATTTCTACAGAATAAACATTGTGATAATATCCTGGRCTTATCTTAAATTGCCTCAGCAGAKAACACAGACACCACTTAATGGTGGCAGCTTTTTTCTCCACTAAGTCTTCCAACACCTCCATGAATGGGAGGAGTGGAGCTGGGGGGTAGCCAAGGCATAGCAGCCTTTTCATTTACCCAAATACTGCATAATGTCACAGAAATCTACAGCTCATTGTCGCTGAGATTATGCCCTGGAGGGTGACTGGAAGGAGGAAGTGGAGCAAGCCACTTCYAGGAGTCTGGGTCTGCTCCTTTAATTAGGTCACAGCTACAAGTAGGTAGCTTTAGGGCTTAGCCTACTTGTGCACCATGTTTTCAAAAACAACAAATAACAAAATGGTATGCACAGTTAGGGACACTGATTTAAATAAAARTGGAAACAAGAAAATTACAGATCTGTGAGTCCAGTAACTCCTTAAAAKAATCTTAAAAGTCAAAAGGCAAGAAAAGTCCTCAATCTGACTTTTGGCCTTTTGTGTGAAAAACACAGGCAGCTATTTGTTTCCTGGGCACGAAGTATTTCACTTCTCACGTTATGTTTGCATTTATCTTGTTCATTCTTAAAAAGAGCAAAAAACCCACAGAACCAGTTCATCAGTTCCAAGCTGTTAACTGAGCATAGCAGAAAGGCCCTAGATACCAGAATGCAAGCTGGAGTAGAAGAGGTTTCTGCTCCAGAAACCACCTCCTCCAAAAAAAAGGAAAATAAGGATAACACATTCATAGCATCAAGCTCCAAAACATGAGGGAAAAAATTCCAGAAATAGAAGAGTATGAAAATCCAAAAAAGGCAGGACAAACACGATGTTTTTCAGCATCAGCAAGAGCAGACTAGGATTTGGAGCATGGGACACATATACCTCTTTGTGTTCATTGATGCCTTCATCATCCACTTGTTTGTGAGAGGATCAAATACTTCCATGCTTCCTAAGTGTTCATTTCCATCATGTCCACCTACTGCGTAGACTTTACCTGAACACACACACATCTTTTGATACAGAGATTGCTTGGCAACATTTCAGTTTTCATTTATATAATATCCCTGCCTACAGAGACAAAGAGGTCAAATAGAGGTAAAAGTTTTTAAATGTTTTCAAGATCAGAATTTTARTAAGTATCAACTGCATATTTTTATATGCTGTACTCAACCAGGAATCTGTTCTAATGCAGACTTTTACGCAAAGCTTGAGATTATGTAGACAAAAAAATACTCCTATAATTTGAGTAGTGCAGGTAAAATCAGTTTGAACATATGTACCAGTCTCTCCAGATTTTCYATGGAGAAAAATTATCTTTGTTCTGCTGCAGCAACAGAGGGGCTACCATGTACAAGGGAAAGCTGTGTTATTGGTGCTAAGCTGCTCAGGATTGCATAGACCTGTTTCAGAAGATGGAGACCCAAATATAAAGCTAGGTCTGCTCTTGRAAGAGTTATGGTCTTAGTAACTTTCCAGTAAGGATTTAAGTAGGAAGGGAGGCAGTATGAGTACCAGAAAATTCTGGGTGACTGCTGTGTAAGGCCATTTCTTTATTAATGCATTTTAAAAAAGTAAACCACCCATTTAAAGCAAGAGGCTTTGTACAGTKCAGTTGGGCTTTGAAGAACYTTTAAAGGTCATCTAGCCCAGCTCCTCTGCAATAAGCAGGGACRTTTTCATTTTCAGGTTGCTCARGGCACCATCCAGTCAGACACCATSCAGTCAGMCCCTGAACACTTCCAGAGACAGGACATTTACTACCTCTMTGRGCAACCTGTTTTCCAAGGTTTCACCAACCTCACTGTAAAAACTTCTGCTTGTTATCTAGTTTAAATCCACCCTCTTTTACTTTAAAACCATTACCTCTTGTCCTATTACAACAGGCCCTACTAAAAAGCCTGTCCTCTTTCTGGTAAGCTCCCTTTGAGTACAGAAAGGCCACAAAAAGGAGCCCTGCCTTTCCAAAGCTGAACAGCCCCAACTCTGTCAAGCCCAGGAATGCCTCTTCCATAAGCAGAGTCTCAGATTGGTTCAGGACCAAACACTCCTTCAAGGGGGAGAAGCTGTACTTAACTGAAGACTATCCAACAATTATGCAATTAAAGTCGTTTACTAATTGTACAGCTAGTAAAAGTACCAATTCAGCAAAAGGAGCAAACAAGCGCCTTTTGACTGGGGTTGCTTGAATAGGGTTACTGACCTCCCACGGAGATCACACCCACGTGCCTCCTCCTGCTGTTCATTTCAGGGCCGAAGAACCAGTTGTTCTTACTGATAGAGTAACACTCGATGCTGCGAAAGGGGTCACCTGATCCACCTCTGCCACCGACACAGAACAGTACACCTGGAGAACACAAAACAGGTTTCCAGAGAACTAGCAGGAGGATGGGGAAAAACAGCTGCACAGCAGAGCAAACTGAAAAGTATGTAGTTCAGTAGAAGTTCTATTTCACTTCAAGAAGCATGGTCATTGCACTTCATAACTGGACAATGGATTTTGGCCTTTGCTTGACATGCTGCTATGGCAATTAGCTATCTATGCTCTTGTGAAAACAATGCATATTTTAAATACGTTTTTTGTGATTTGGCTTAAGGAGATAAATACACTGTTTGTTAAATAYAACAACGTAAAAATGAGGGGTTTCAGTCCAATATTCATCTCTCACTTTTGGTGTAGGTTAGTCAAAGACTTTATAAGTTAGCTCAACCTCCTTATGTACACCAAAAGATAACCATCCACTGTTTTCAGCTTGAACAGCTTTGAACAGATTGCCTGGTCAAAACAYACTTAACAGCTCTGGCTTTAATACAGATAGAACCAATCTGGATAAATTAATAATGCTTTAAAAAAAGAAAATTACTGCTAAACTTCTGCCAGGAAAATGCAGCACATGACCTAAATACCAGAGAAAAACAAAATGACTTTCCCAATTTTGCATTAAGTCATTACTCAATATCAAGCTATACCTGCTTGATATCAAGACACCTGCACAGATGTGCTGYCTTTTGTCCACACCACTCCCTACTGGATAACCAGACACACATTTAATTACCAGCAGTCTGCTTCCTTGGTGTTGTGCGAATGGAGTACTCAAAGTCAGGCACTGCCCTGCTGCTCAGGTGAAGGTGGTAGTTCCTTGCTTCATCCAGCAAATCCCTACATTTTAGATTCTGCTTGACAATCTCTTCCTTTGCCACAACACCCATAAGGAAACAAATGGGCAAGAGAGGCAGCCGTACCTGACACAGAAATGAACACAGTTGGAGAAACTGGCTGAACTGGCTGAGTCTCACCATGCAGCGATGCACATGCACCAGATGGCACCTCCAGAGCCAGCTGGCAGCCCCCACACTCTTCAATAAAGGGAGCGGCTCTCAGTGTTGTTCCAGACAACAGCGACATCAACAGTTCTTTTTAGTGATAATGTCTGCCATAACCACTTGCATTTCAGCCACAGTAGAGAAGTGTCCCGTGGCCTAGGCTGTGCTGAGGGAAGGAGACAAGCTGATGCCTGTGCTGCATCTGCCCAGCCTGATGCAGGCAGCACCCATGGCTTTACCAAGGCTTCATCAGATTAGTCTGCTGAGGGTATGAATTTTCAGCTCACTGCTATACCAGTGTAAGAGGGCTTGTGCTGTAATGGCTCATTTTCTTTGGAGGAGCAAGTCAAAAAGGAAACACTGTCACCATGAAATAAGTGTCTATGAAGGAGGTATTGCTAGTGCAGTAACACCTTTCTTTAAGGCAGACTTGACAGACTTCAAGATGAAAAAAAAGTAATAAATGTTGACAGCTTATCATTTCCTTCTCTAAATCTTTCTTGACATTTATTTCAGCAAATCTTTCATTCTTCCTTGTAAGACAAACAGTGGAGAATACAGAGAAGATAAACAGAGGCAAAGGTAGGCCAGATGTTAGTGGGGRGAAATGAAGCAAATCTCCACCTGACTTCCTCAGGTTTGGAATCAATGCTATCAAGCAGCTCTCAGTTGGCTYAACCACTATGATGAAGTCTAGAAGCTCCACCGCTTCTCAGAGCAGCAGAATGGGGCTGTTACAGCACTGACAAGCACCCTGTCTTGAATCAAGCATGCGTATCTACCCGTTCTTCCTTACYTCTTTGCTTTCAGTCCCAGCTCTTTATTTTGGCCCAGCTTATTTTAGGCTGCTTTAAAGCACCACTGCAGCCCTGCTGACAAGCTCCTGAGGTTAGTGATGTGGTAAGAACTCCAGGCTGACAGACTCAGAACCTCATTATAACAGTGAAACCCGTAAGGCTGATTATGACATGGATARTCACTGTCTAGAAGCCAGGCAAGTTTTYTGCYAGCAGTAATGTCCAAGTCAGCTATRGCTCCATATACTCTAGCAAATAACCCTTATTTACAGGAAGTGCTTTAGTTTTTCATTGCTTGAATCTAGACTCTGGTTTACACCAATGGAATAAAACTGTTAATCTCATCTGCTAGCACAGCTAGGCAATAAATATAAATACTAATTTTTAAAAAAAWCTCTAATTATATTGCATGTAAGTTTAAGTACAGTGTACTAAAGAAGGGGTTTTTGTACTAAAAACTTCATGCTAGTCTAGATRAAATTGAAGCTTTCTGGAAGACAGCTAATAAACCATTCTGACCTTTTACCAGGCAATGTGAAAAATGGGTCATGAAGACAATCACAGCAGCATCTTAGGTGAATMTCTCCTTCCTCACATAATGCAAATATTATCAATTCAGCCAAATGAGAAATAATTAAGTTGGAGTTCAGTGACAACTAAAACTGCACAGCCAATCCCACCTGCTAAGACACACAGAGCATTTTGCAGCACATGGCATGTAATCCTTCCCAGCACAGGCCCTCCACACCTGTTTCAAATACCATATTTTAAACCCCCATACCCAGCACACATGGAGCCTGAATAAGTGAAGTATCTAACACTTTGACAGGAAGAAGTCTGGTGGGTGTTCAAATAAGTCCAGCAGAATGACCTTYTGATAGCTGTGTTTCTTTTCAGAAGCGGTGAGCTGGCATCAAYTCTAGACAATTAAACTGCAAACTCCTTTTGGCTCCTACAGTGGTAGTCCAGTGAGCATTAAAAAGTCTATTACGCTTCACAGCCTACTAGGCTATGATCTTGGTCTTTTGTTAATGAAATACATGAAATATTCTAGAAGTAGCACAACTTGATGTGACATATCTCTGTTAGTTTCCTTTCCTAGCCACGTAGGAAAACTCAACAGCTTTGCCTCCTTTCTTAAGTACAAATACATAACAGAAGGAGCAGTGAGCGTTTCAGGCTGTAGGAGTGCCAAGTCAAGTGAAGTGATGGCTTTATGTTCTCCATTTAATGAAAATAGTTTCTGCTCTAGCACAGATGTAGCATTTTGTTGGTTCCCCACCTCCCAGCCATGAGCATAAARTAAGTACTCTTCTCTGTACAGAAAGAGGAGAATATGACTTCTTCCTGATATTTAAGAAATCTAATTTGTTTCCACTGTCAACTCCCAATCGTGAATACTGGATGAGGCACCAAAAGCTAAGAACATTTTTCACCTTGAKATCTACCCAAGTACAAAGAGCTGATTACACAACTAAACCAGTGATGAGATGGGCATTTGGTGCCTCAGTCTGCCCTACCTGTGCAAGGATCTCATCCAGCCACACAGCGTGATGCTGTGGATTGGCCAGCAGCCACTTGATAGCAGCATTGTAAACCTGCTTTTCATTTTCAATATTGAGGTCACTGGAGGACAGGAGTTTATGGAGGTGCTGTGGTGACACACTCACAAAGTCCTCGCACTCCATCACTTCTGAAAAATGTTCACAAGCAAACTGATCAGCCATGTCCATCAGGTCGATGCGGTTGTGGGTCTCAGCAAATGCCCTGACTGCCAGGCAGTTGGAGGGGTGGAAGTGCAGCTTCATGTATTCACAGCAGGCCTTTGCCACCAATTCCACCTGCAGGATGCAGGCAGCGTACAGGAGAGGCTGAACATTATCCACTGTSAGGGTGAGCCGTGAGGAGTACGCAAACTTCACCAGGTCCTCGATGGCATCGCCGTCAAAGTCCCTGATCTCGATCAGCTTCTGCTTGGCTTCTGCCATTTCCGAAAGAAACATGGCTCGAAAATAAGGAATAACACAAGCTAGCACCAGTTTGTGGCAGGAGATCAGCTTTGAACCAACCTGAAAAAGAAAAGAACAAGAAACCCCACAATGTTTTACCAGAATATCAGTTTCAGCTGTGAAAAGAGGAACAGTGAAGCTGAGATAAGAATTCTGGACTCAATGTGCACTGAGCTATGATATCTTCTCCACACAAATTAACTCAATTTGCCCTGTACTTCTGACATTACATCCACGAATCCCAAGGAAATCWAAGCTGTAACTTGGCCATCAGAGTAGAGCAAAGCCTTAACACAAGGAAGCAATAGCACAGATGCACTGAACTTGCCTTTCTTTAAAAGCCTTATGAAGCATCCTTAGGAAGACTCTAGATGCATCTTGGAGGCAGGAGGAAACTGCTAGAAACTTGTTTTATATGTACTCAGAGACTTTAAAGGGGGAAAAATTAGAAACTGACATTTTTAGCCTGCTTAATTTTTAGACTTCTGGACTTCACTACTGTTGAAGAATTGATGTTTACAGGAGCAAATTTACATAAAAAAAACATAGTAACAGCTTTTCAGGGGCTACTGAAAGTTACCAATTACTTCAACATTTTTAGAATATGATTAACCACAAAAGATAGYGCATTCCCCATATAGAGAAGGTATTTTTTAAAATTCTAATCAGAAAATATAAAATAAGCTTCTCATGTACAAAATTCTAGAACTCCATTACATGAAAAAAGAATGTAAGCATTGAAGGCAAATGAACAATCCACTGCTTATGTGTTCCAGGAGTGCTTTATTACAGCCTTTGCCACCCTGCAGTCTGCACTAACATAAAGGGATGGCTGACTTAAACAGCCAGTTCCCCTGATGGACTCAAATTACATGGTCWTTTTCAGATAAAGGGGTTACAGAGAGCTGTCTTGCACTCAAAAAAGATACTAGATTATAAAGGATATTTTGAAATTTTTTCTAGCTCTGATTCAACACACAACTGTTCCACCCTTTAAAGAGTATGATCAACACAAGTGTAACCTACCTGGAGAGCAGCAAGCTGAGTGCAGAAAGCAAACACAYAAGCAAGAGTATCCAGATTAAAAAAGAGGAAAAGATGGATAGTTCAGTGTTACCACATCAGGTCACCCCAGAAGGAACAATTCRGACCTACCAAATGAACAACAAGCAAACCAACAGGAGAAAAGCAGATGGTATTGATCTGCCACCCTCCGCCTTCTAAGACTGCTCATATGACAGCAGCAGGAGAGCAGGTGAAATTCCAGAATTTAACTCTTTGGAGCAGGAGTCTCCCTACATGCTCCCATGGCTTACCACTGTTACAGCATCAGCACTCCAGCTAACAACAGTACTGATGCAAGAAGATGCTACCAGTGGTCTGCTTTATCAGGGAAAAAAGCTCCCAGGCCATTCTCACCTTCAGAGACTTTTATTCGGCTCATCATCCCACTCTCTACTTAATTGCCTAGTTAAACCTCTCTTTTGAATTAAGTGTCTTTACTATGTTACCCAAATCTGCTTCATTTTAAATCACAAATGGTTTGGGGTGGAAAGGACAYTAAAGACACCCTTGCTCTACTTCCTTGCCAYWGGCAGGGACACCTTCCACCAGTTATCTATCATGTCCTTGGTATTTTGTCAGAGGTCCCCTCCAATTACTATCATATTTTAAGAACTAAAACAATAGTTGGTCTGATGACATCTATGGCAGAATTGCTCACTATCACAGGTCACACACAAAAGCAGAAATTTCAGTAGATATGATTATTAAAACATGAGAGAGGCCTGAACATTACAGGAAGCAAAACCAAGCCCCTCCTGAAAATTCTAATTCARGTACATAGTTACCAGTTACTTGAAAATCCCTGATTTAGGAAGTCATACAGTAAGATGTCCATGGGTTGCTCTGGCCTTCACTAGAAGTCAAGTCATGCCATCTATTATTCTTAAATTACCAAAGAAGCTTCACACAGATAATACAAATGAACATTTATACAAGCCCTAACTTAGGGAAAATTAAACTGCAGTCACGGTGAAGTGTTTTTTCCAAGACAAGTTTCCCTAGCATAAGTATACACTTAACCATGTTAATAAAATAAGGTTTTCTGCCTTTTTTTGCAAGGGTAGGTGGAAAGGTGAGAATGGGGTCAACAAGGGACGAGGAGGGTTGGTAAAACCAGGGACATRCATCTGCCATGATTTTCCTCGTTCGTATCTAACAGTCAAGGCGGCAGGCTAACAACTCCTCCTAAAGGCATCTGTCATTTTTCTTAGTTTAGGAACTGAGCTTCCTCACTATTCCTTAAATAACAATCTTGTACTAGTGATTTTTTTTTAGCTAAGCAATACGTAATATTTGCAGGTGCTAGCACTCACTTTTATGGATGCTAGATACAAATACAAGCAATATACAGCCGAGTTATAAATAATGCATTAAAGCAATGCTATGCAAGAACCATAAAATTTCCTTCCTCCCTCTCCTCCTTTACTCTTTGTTCAACTGTAGAACACAGCTGTCTGGGGCTTTTTTCTTTCTTTCTTTGAAGAATGCTGGAAGTTAGATTTGTTCCAGAAATCCTGTTGACTGAGAAGAATCTAGCAAAATAACACAAAACGCAGAAATGGAGGTAAAATTTGGAATCAAAGTGCATTAAGAACAWAAAGGCTACCAGGAGCTGGAACTGTACAGCAATTTACTGACCAASTGAGGGAACTTGCTTAGAAGGCAAGTTGGATGAGGTCAAAGTMATGTACTCTCTTTGATTGTCAATATCTAAAAGTGTTTAAAGTTCAGCTGTAAATCTCGTTAATAAGAAAAAAATACRATCATCTCTAGAGATGCCCCAGATCCAAGAGGTATTCTGTGGCYTCCATATCCCTTGCCAATATGCACAGCCACCTCCCAGCACACTTATCTGCAGCTTAATCTTCAGACAGTTACATGCAATGGATGTGTGACAAGTATCACCTTTAGCGTAACATCACAGAGCTCTCCAGCTTCAAAGAAGTGAAGAAGAGAGCTGTGAAAATCCTTCCAAGCCTCATTTGCCTCAAACAAGAAGACATCATCATCCCCATCACTGTTGGAAGGCCGACTTTGCTGCTGCTGCTGCTGCTGCCGCCTTTTCCCCTTTATCAGATGTTGTTTTGACTGCTCSGGGACCAGGGATTCTGAAGCCATTGGCTGTTTTTTCTCTCGCTGCATCAATCTTCAAGAACTCCTGCCGAGATAAAATCCAGCCCATCAGGAGTTAGGTCCTAAAATTCAGTTCTGTTCATCTTCCTGTTTAAAAAACACACAAAAAAAAAAGAAAAAAGAGACATCAAACAATGCTAGTACATAACASTTTGATTACATTATAATCTTAACTATGATCTTATTCGGGAAGGTGAGAAGGGGAAAAAACAGACCCACGGTTAAGAATCCTATGTAGGTACCTTTAGGAAAAGCCATAATTTGTTGCCCACACTTCTTGAAAAAGATATGAAAAGGATCATTGAAAGATCATTCAAATATGAATGGTTTGGGTTGGGACAGACCTTAAAGATTATATAGTTCCAAAYTCCTGCCATAAGCAGGGACACCTTCCACTACACMCAGTTGCTCAGAGCYACATCYAGCCTGGCCTTGAACACTTCCAGGGATGGRGCATCTGCAGCTTCTCTRGGCAACTTCTGCCAGTGCCTCACCACCCTCACAGKAAAGAATTTCTTCCTAACATCTAATCTAAATCCCTCCTCTTTTCATTGGAACTCATTTGTCCTATGACTACATGCCTGTGTAGAAAGTCACTGTCCTTGTTTTTTCTACACCCCCTTTAAGTACAGGAAGGTACTRCAGAGTATATTGAGAAGCATGTTCCTATTACACTGACTACCTTTGGTTTCATGGCTTTTTAGTTCATTTATGATGCTGTTCAGCTGTGCTAAGAGTTGATGATTGCTATAGTTCTGTAATTTCTGCTCATGAACTCTGGTGYTGGAGGAAGAGGACTGGCCAAAAGAACAAAAAAATCTTCTGCAATGAAAACTGAAGTCCCATTTCTGGGAGCAGAACTGATTTTCCTTTGGGAGATTTTGAAAGTATCCATGCCTCTTACTATATGTACAACTCTTCATGCATCAGTACCAGAGAAAAAGCAGGAAGTGACCCAAGACAACCATACTCATTCCTGCTGTAGGTCACAGGGTTGTTGCCCCACATCCTCTGTGGTGACAGGGCTGGTGGCTGCACTGGGCCAGGTAGATTAAAGTGAGATTAAACATGCCTAGAACATTTGCCTGTGGTGCTTTAAGCAAGATAAGTATTCCTCCTTTGAAAGATATCCAAGAGGAAGATCTTACTTCTTCCAAAACTACAAACTAGCTCAAAGATATTATAGATCGTGGGATCTTTATACAGTTTATAGCAATGAATACCTTTTTCTGYTGAAAACCTGGCTTCCATTATGCCAGACCTGCCAAACTACTAAGATGTTTTTCTAGTTCATTGGGTTATTTTGGTTCTCAAATTAATCCTCCACGACTAGCACTCATGTTTAACATGCCCTTCAAATAAGTCACTATTAGCACTGAGATCTGGAGCTGAAACAGAGCTTCAGACACAATCTCCTGAGGTTATAAAAATTAACATGGACGAAAAAGAGGAAAAAGACTTAAGTTTAAATGCTGTACAAGGGTGTTGAAAGGCATCATGTGTTATTCATTCACATGATAATGTAGATAAGATATAGGATCTCTAGCCTACACTTGTAGGGAACTTATGCTTATTTTGGTCTTTGACTGACACTCTYGCTTCACCACTCCCTGGTTACTCACACCTAAACACTGCCAGAGCGTGTAGAAACGCTGCTTTCAGACGGAACTGCCACCGACTGCTAAATGAGAGTTCACAGTTCCCAAGTCATAAGGTTTTTCCATCTGACACATAKGCTACATTTATCCTCATGCTTAAACTGCAGCTGCACATACTTTCCTCATCTATTCCATCTCATGGTAAAAAAGGCTGATAGTGGACATTTTATCTATTCTGGATATGCTGTTGTAAACACCAACATAAAACCCAAGATTCTTAAGAAAAATCAGAGTTGTTGGGTGAATTTTTTATGCTATGAATGAACCAAGCGATAACATAAGCCAAACATAACTGATTTTACACAATGCTTTTTATCCATATCTCATGCTCATAGCAAATAAAGATCTTGGAGATGSTCTGAGCTCTCGCCTGCAAGAAAAGCAGTTGAGTGCATATTTGGATTTACGTATTTGATACACATWAAGTACATGCTTGATATTGTAGGGGGAGAAACTAGAAATGACAACAGAGGAAACCAATGGCACTACTCAAACACACAGCCATAGGTAAGAGAATCACACGTATGAGAGAGTGTCTGGTATTGTGATACCAGTATGTGTGTGAGAAGATAAGGGAAAGTCAGTTACTGYTCCTCAGGTAAAGAGAGGTTTCTGCAACACGTTAAAAATTAACATGTGTAATATAACCTTCAGGAAATATTCAGATAGCAACAGACTGACCTACTTCAGCTTTCTTTCAATGAGGCTTTGTGACAGGTACCTTAGATTTTTATTCTTGCCCCAAGTCACCAATTCAGGAGCATCTTGTTTCTGTCATATACCTCAGTCATGCAAATCTTTTTTAGACGCCTATCCCCCAATCCTCTGCTGGCTTTAATTACAGYATCTCACAGAGTCTTTAAACAAATCATCATCTGCTATAGAAAGCACCAGCTGTAGCCATGTTTCATTTGAAGAAAATACTGGCTTGGGCTCATGTTTAGCTATAGGCCTTTTCTGTTCTCAGATTTTATATGAAAAACAAATGAATTCTAGCAGCACTTCCATCAAGATACAAGTTCTAGAAATATGAAGATCACTTCAAAGTCCTGAAGGTCAGTATATTTCAACTCCACAAATTAAGAGAGAAGAGCCATTTACAGATTTGTTCCTCAAATCAACAGTAATTCAACAACAATATACAACTACTTGAGGTTTAGTACTGGGTGAATGCCACACAGACACACAGACACACACACAGAGCTTTTCCTCTCTAGAATAAAACACTATCATTCAKAACCTCAATAATGTGCTCCCTTTTTCATCTCACCAATTAAGTCTTCCAGCCTCCATACAGTCTAATATTTTAACAACATTAAGAGCAGAAGTGACCATCACAGCAAGTGACTGACTCTAAGGAAGCTAAAGGAAGTGCCTCATTCATAACAACATCTGTCATTCCTTGTAAATAGCTGCTTGACACTTTCCAGAAAGGAGTAGCTGTCTGAATTAAAAAAACCAAACAAAACCCACACATGTTTACAGCTCACCACTGTTTGCTGARAGCCAGTCAGCAATTTTCTTGTTCAAGCTAAATATTTAGAAATATTGATGATGTCTGCTATCATCAAGAGCGCAGCTGTTCCAGACCCTGAAGTTTGTGTTCTGGTCATCAGTGCTGGCCCTCAGGCAAGGGACTGAGGGTAGGCTCCGAGCTGTTTCTCACACTTTTAAAAAGCAAGCAAGGATGGGAGGTCAGAGCACAAACACATTATTTAACAGCTGCTGCAATTCAGGTAACAGTAACATCCGAAGCAAAGTGATTTTAATTCAGACATTCTAGCCAAATCTGAAACTGTATTAAGTGTAAAATTACTCAAGTCACATAGAATACTTACRTTCAGTAGAGACAAAATACCTCAATTTTGAAGCAAAAAGAAATCAAAGACATTAGACAGTGGCAGGACATTAATAACATCGCTCTGTTTTCCCCTATCATGAAATTAAATCCCAGGAATCCTGGCTGACAAGCTAATCTAGACGTTGGAGTACATGGCCTCCTTCCCCCGTACCTTGGGAGACAGTGCCCCAGAAAGAAGGGATCATCCTTATTCTTTCTCTGGCACATGGGAGGAAGACACTTTGGTGATACAAAACAGGGAAACCCACAATTCTCACTATAACTCAAACCAGGCAGTGTTCAGATGAGGAGTATTATGATAGCTGTAAATCCAGTGCTGTTTATGGTCAGTGGTCCTGAAGCTGGAAAAAAGGTGGCAGAAGTGCAGGAGAAATCAAGAAACAGATGAAGTTTCACCAACTCTCTTGTATGTAATTTCATTTATCTACCCCCAAGATCAACTAATATCACATGATCTGTGTAGAGAAGGGCTGTAAGCCTCCCTCAGAAAACAAAAAAGGCCTTTTAGTTGAAGGGACCAMGAAATTTGCCTTTGTTTGTGTGGCTGTGTAAAACTAATTTGTCTAATACAGAGCCTGGTGAGTGTCTGTGGGTATTAAAATGCTGTCACTGCTGCCCACAAGATCAGAACAGCAGAGGCAGCAACAAATCTTCTTCAGTTTAATCCAACTAACAGAGCAAGTCGAGTTGTTGYCTTGTGTTGTGCTAAAAAAACTTGAACATTTGGAAAAACGACAGCTGGCAGAGCTAAGGAAGACAGAGAGGGAGAGAAAGTGGGAAGGGCAGGAGGCAGCTGCACTGCAAACTGCAGACAAGCAGCAGCTTTGGCAGGGACTGCAATTCTTGTTACAGCTGCATCATGGAGATTAGGAGCATGGGGAGAAAAAACTCACTGACCCCTGAGTGTAGAAAATCCTCAGTTCTCTCCCATTCTTCATTCACCAATTCTAGATGATGTGGCAATTTGATGCAAAACTGTTCAGATGTCCACGCTAATTAGGTCCAATCAGACAAGGCCAGAAAACGTGGGACAGTTCAAATGACACACTGTATTCCAACCCCAAACCTACTGCACTTTTCAGCTGGAAGTAATTTAACAAAAAGAAAAAAATGTCAGAAACCACACATCAAACAGGTTTAGCTTGTTTAAAACCACCAGTTTCTTTTGTAGAAATAAATATAAATTTCTTAGACAACCCTAATATAGAATTTCTAAATCCTTTCAGCATTTCAAAGGTTCTTTGCAGCAAAAAGTGATTTTTTTTTGTGTTTGTGTCAGAAAACAGAAAAGCAGGATTCTGCTCTGAAGACACAGGGGTAACTGTAGTTTATTTATGCTATGTAACCTTGGGAAGACAGAAAAAATAGAACACAAAAGAAAAACCATTTAAAATCAGTGCAGTGGGACCACAGCAAAGTGCTGATGGATAGATAAAAAAATTCAACTAGCCAACTACATTCACAAGAACACAGAACAGTCCCTTACCCAGGAGGGGCACTATTGTCTTCTCTGATAGATCATAWTAAAAATAACAACAGTTTAATAGTCTCCACAGCATTTAGTCCAGCCATTCCTGGGAAGTATTAACAGAGAGGAAAATGATTTCTTAGTCATTTGCCACTTTCCTTTATCCTGGACATGTAAATCAAGGCATGGTAGCCACCAGAGCATTCCAGAGCTGCAGCCAAACGTTTCCCCCACATCCACCAGTCCCTTCCTCGCAGGACCCGCTGCCTTAGCTGCCAACCATTATCACATTCTCTCATTTAGAGCTGAGATTCACTGTAGCCTCACGTTACACTCACAGGTCAAAGAGCTAAAACCATAAAGTAATATCATCTTCCTTTTGTCCCAGAGCTGCAAGGCTCCTTCAAAATCTGAAATCAAGAGGTGGCAGAGGTAACACAAGACAAAAGGCTTCACAACCCAAGATGCTACAACTGTTGATGCAGGAAATTATTACAAAATCTGTTTGGTGAAACCTGCTGGGAAGAACTAACCACTGGCTGATGCAGTATTGTGCTGCCTCGCATCAAATTACTGGCAGTCATTACACAATGATCCTGTCTTCGTGTAACCACATGATTAAATTTGTCCATACAAATAAATGGCCAACTAAAAAACTGAATGCTAGGCTACTGACATCCCACTAACAATGAAATAAATGAGGTCATGAGCACACTGCATGGAAACCCCAGGCACAAATTTGCTACATAACAACGCAGTCACACTCCCTTCACAGCACAGGAGTTTGCAGAGAGATTACAGGGGAATCAGCCCCAAAGGAGTCAAAAACCTCAGACCTCACTGCTTGAAGATGGTAGCTGAACCTTCKGCAGCTTAACCGCTGTTACACACAATGACATATGTGACATGTTTGTTGTGGTTCCAGTCTGAAAACACTTAAAAAGCTATTTTACTTGATGTGGTGCTTCTCCCTAGTGTGATTTGCTTCTTGATTATCCTTCCAGAAGTCTTTACAAACAGCACAGAAATAACAGAAAGCYAGGTATCTCTGAGTTTTGCAACTTTTACAACTGTAGGACATAGAGAAATTACTTAGGCAAAGGAGGAAACACAGATCTGCTTCCCAGCAGCCACTAAAAAAATTGCCTTGAGTGGAGATGGGACGGGGGAACCTATCAAAGGAAGAAGGAAAGCCAAGCAGGCAGTTTCAAGAGATGGGGGACCTGTGACATTTTAAATTTTCATTTATTTGAGAAGGAAGGAGAGGCTTAAAAGCTCCTGAGGCTCTCGCCAGTGGCAACGGGCAATTTCTTGCTGTTTTTTAAACACAAATATTTGCTTTGGGGTAAGCTAAGTGACTACTCGTTATCCTTTACAAAATGCCACTAGTGAGCTGACAGAGGCACTACGTTTGGCTGTGGTCTCCAGACGGAGCATCTCGAAACGCGCGGAATCCCTGCTCAGTTAATTTTTAATTAACATTTACCTTCTTCTCGAACGGTATCCCCACAGCACGAACCCCTCGATGYCGAGCCCAGGCACGGTGCCGCCTCCGCGCTCTCTGGGCACAGCCCTGGTAACCATTTGCGCCGATTCCACCTTAATTCACCACACACCCGCGCTCGTCCGGCTCCCCGACTCCGATCGCGGCGATCCCCGGGGGCGATGCGGGACCCGGGCCCGTCCCTCGGCTCTCCCGGGAGCGCTCCCGAGCCGTCTCGCCCTGCCGGGGGTGCCTGAGGAGGGGAAAGCCCACGGCGGTGCCGGAGGAGGGGGAAGAGCCGCGGAGGAACCCGCCCGCGCCGAACCCGCTCCCGGGACACCTGAGCCGAACCTGAGGGCAGGGGGCGCGTTACATAAGGACGGSGGAGCCGCCATGGCGGCCAGCGCGGTTCGAAGGAGCGGGACGGCGGGGAGAGGGCGCGGAGTGGGGTGCAGCCGTCCCGCTGCGGGGGAAGGGGAGGTGTGAGGGGAGAGCCGGGGTGACCCCGCGCTGCCCGCCCGGTGCCGGTGCCGCTCACCTGCGCTGCCGCTGCCGCGGGTCCGGCGGAGCGCCCGCCGCCCGCCAGGGGGCGCGCCGCGCGCATGCGCTGAGGGGCGGGCGCAAGGAGGGAGCCCGGCGGCGCTTCCCGCGCTCCCGCCTCCTCGGATTCCCGGCAGGAGGCGGGTCTGTCCCTTCGATCAGTGCTCTGTGTGTGTGGAAAACAGGCTTTCCAGGCCGGTTCTTGGMGCCTAAAAGGGCTGGCCTTCAGGGGGAAGTAGAGGCATGAAAGAGCAATTCCTGAGCTAGGTCATCACCTAGAGCGCTGGAATAATCTTCCCTCTCTTGAGGGGAAGTTGTATGAGGAATGGCTGAGGTCACTTGGTCTGTTCAGCCTGGAGGAAACTGAGGGGAGACCTCATTGCAGTTACAGCTTCCTCRTGAGGGGAAACGGAGGGGCACACACTGATCTCTGTGGTGACAGTGACAGGACCCCAAGAAATGGCCTGAAGTTGTGTCAGGGGAGGTTTGGGTTGGATATCAGGAAAAACTGCTCACCCAGAGGGTGACTGGGCCCTGGAACAGGCTTCCAGGAAATAATCACAGCAGCAGCCTGACAGAGCTCAAGGAGCATTCGGACAATGCTGTCAGACACATGGTGTGATTCTAGGGGTTGTCCTGTGCCAGGAGTTGGACTCTGATCCTTGAGGGTCTATTCCAATTCAGCATGTTCTGTCATTGTGTAATACAGATCAGAGTGATCCTGCTTCAGATGTCACAGGAATTGCTTTCCATGAGTTCAGAGAGAAGGATGTAATAGAGTAAAAGGCTCCTTCCTCCCCACTGTTCACCAGYTCCCATCTCTACAGTATCTATTTTTTAACATATATGTCTCATACAGACAGATACATATACCCTCTCCAGTGCACAAATACATTTCCCCAATATACACTTTCACCCTGTTTTGATTCAGTCTCTGTTAGTAGTRTCCCTCTGCCTGTGGAACAGTAAGTCTTGGTCCCATTTGGTCAAAGCTTGCCTTCAGAACTTGAAAAGAATTGGTCAGTGAAGTTTTGCATGCTGTTAAAACCAAGGAAAGGCCTTATTAAACAAATAGATGCCCTGAGAAGTACGGAGTCTTCCTTGCACAAAGTTAGCACAGCTCATCAAGTGAAAATGCTCTCTTCCTGCAGCCCCACAGCTACAGAGCCCAAAAGATTTCCCTGTTCTGTACTGCCGAGCTGAAAGCTGGACTCACACTGCATGCCAAGTTCACCTCTATCGATGTGCATAAATAATTCTAGGATTTCCTTTTTTCCTGAACCCAACATAATTCTGCTGAAAAGCAGGRAGGTGTTTTATAAATTCATGCTTATCTGATAATGAGTGGCTGGAGTTTGCAGTTCCACACACAATACACATATACTGTTTTTAGGAGGAGATGCACATCTGTTCAGGAGTCTTTAAAGGCAAAAATGTCCAGCTAAATAACACTATTTGAGAAAGAGCCAGAACACTCTCCATGAAAATGTGAGTATCCTTGTTATTATTTGTTAWTATTGTTGTTATTATTCAWATGTTTGATGGGTTTGGAYTGTTATTCCRTACCCMTTTKCCATTTATTCCATAGAGGTCAGAGGTGGTGAGAATGCAGTGGCAAACAGCTGAATTGCTTATATGATGTTCTTATCAAAAGGTTTCACTAGTTGTGATCAACCCAGTATATTTTAGTTTTGCAAAAATACATCTCAGAAAATTCCTGTTCAGTAATGTCTTAGTGGCTATTTTTCTGAACMCAAAAAAACCTCAAGCAATCCTCCCCAAATTCATCCATGTTTTTGAAAGGTACTAACCTGTATGTATGTGGCAGRGATGCTGCTGTCCATGAGGATTTTCCAGAAGGCTGTGATCAGACAAAGTGAAATGTACAGACTTGTGGTTTGCAGATTTATTCTTCCCTTTTATMGCGATGCAGGCTTTTRTTCTCTCAGTTTCTACATCATATASCCACCATGTCTAGCCTGGCAGCTGCTTTAATTCTCCAGATTGGTTCTCTTCAAGATGAAAGCCTGACATTTAAGAAGTGCCAAGGGARGAAATCTTACCTCCCAGCTTCCCCGGACGAGTGCAGGGGACTGAAGAAAGATTATTGCTCCGTTCTGTGAAAAGATAGGAGGAGTCAGTGGGCAGACTGCTGTTCTGAATGAGGAAATAATGTCTTTGTGCTCTTACTTCTGGCTTTGAGAGTGATACTGCTTGTAATGTATTGTGGCTCTCATCCAATGCCCCTGGAAACCACCAAAAAGGCTCCCGTTGACTTCAGTCATAGTTTGATCAGGCCTTCAGCCCACAAAGATGCCATTGTTTGGTTTAGCTRCCACTGGGCTGCTTGGCATGGTGCTGCTCCTGCCCTCACATACGTTCAGATACATACATCCACTAAGTCTTCACAAGCAGTGATTTACAGGGGCAAGGTATAATCCCCGATGACAGAAAGAGGTTACCTTTTCCTGAATGTGGGCAGACTTTGAGGCTGGATTCCTGGTGATCTATTGTGACTGTTCTGGTAAATGCTTTACCTCTGTTCTCTTAGTAAATGTAAAATAACTATTTGTAGGGATTCTCTTAAAGCCTTGTATTTAAAACTGTAGTAGCTCTTTGGATTGTCAATTGTAGAGACTTGTAAAACTTTAATACTTTATCTTCCTGCCCTAAGAAGGAAGGATATTTTTAGAAGTGTTTAAATAATAATATTAAAAATATTATTAGTATTTCTATTCCGTGATAGTAACAATCCTCAAAAGAACAACATCCTTGTCAAGACKATGTCATGCACTGAGTACAGCTTTGGACCATGTCACTTGACATCTTCCAGAGATCCTGGATTAACTGCTGAATGAAGGACAATCCCTTTCCCAAACTTGTTAGTCCAGAACTGCACTGACACAGCCAAACCCATTGCCAACCTCCAAGGTAATGGGTAATCATGAGGCTATRCATGCATGCAAAACATTTTTCTCAGTGCCTTTGAGCTAGCCCTGAGGTAGCTCAACACTGCACAGCACAGTCATTATCTAATGTTGCCTGTGGACTATTGAGTACCATGCTTTAGGATTTGGCTGCCTGTGATCCATATTATGTTTGTAAGCACTTGAGAAGATCTGTATTTAGTGTAATTGTGTATGGAGTGTCCCAAGTTTCATGACTTCCGAGGCTTCAGATGTGAAAACAGGGTTGTGTGAGACAGGGCAAAATTGAAACAATCTGTGTCTTGAAAAATAATTACCTGGAAAAATCTGTGATGCTGTTTTCTTATCTATAGGCCTGTGGACTTACATCATYCTTCTAAGGGAGAATACATCTCTGYTTGGCACATTGCTTCCCTTTTACCTGTTCCCTGCTCCTGAGGAGAGAGAGCATGAAGTGAGCTACCTCCTCTCCTGACACTAAATTGGTTACTGATTAACCATATGGWTTAGGCACAAATCCATGTGAGTCAGGATTTTTTTATCTAGAAAATGAACATGTGAACAGTGAGTATAAACTATGGTTAAAAATGTTGCATTTTAATGATTCTTAGTCACTCATTCCTAGTGTCACATCCATTACAACTGACTTGTATAAAAGAATTATCCTTTCCAAGGTGTGTCCATAGTCCTGTGCAGAAAATCTCAGTATCTRTGTCTCAGAAACTGTTAGCTCTAACTGTTAATTAGTGTGCTGATTGATTTTGATTGGCTAGGTTTGGGTTTGTTTGCATTTTTTTGACTGAAAACATTCATTAAATGCACAGGAACTGACCGTAGCTCACCTAAAAGGGCACTTCTAAGGAAATAACCAATTAATCTAAAATATTTTCTCTTTTTTTTGGCCATACTACTTTGCTTGCTATAAATCAAGATGTAGCCTCATTTCCGACAAGCTCATTAAAATCCCCTTAAAATTGTGCTTGTATTTAAAAGGACTCTTGGTACAATTTAATGTCTAATAGAGAAAGGAAGATGGAAGTGGAAATGTGCCACATGAACAGATGTTCAGCTGGGAAGATAACATTAATGACCAGGCTGTKCAGCCAGAACTGGTGTTAATAGCACATGCATGCTTTAAGGACTTAGAGTACYSAGCTACACATAAGTACTTGTTTTTTCCCYTTCATTGTTTTTCATACCAGAGAGACTCAAATCTTGTCTCTTGCCAGTATAATTCCACTGTAACTACACAGAAATCACTGGATGCGAATTACTGCAGACCACCACATCTGCATAATATCAAAATCAGCTATTATCATGTTTGATCTCTCTTAGAGTGCAGGTGTCAGTTCTGTAAGGCTCAAAGGAGTCCTTATTACTGTATTCCAGGTCAGCTCTTCAGAAGGAAGCAGCAGCCCCTCATTGTGGAAAAGCTATGTGGCCATCAAAGGATTAGTGCAAGCTTCTGCTCAGGGTTTGGGTTTTTCTCCCACTAGAGATTACCTCATGATTAKCAAGCTGGGAGGCACTGGTGAACATGAGTCTGGAATTTCTTTATATAAAATACAGTCACTAATGTAATCAGATTATTTTTGAGCATTGAGTGTAAATTCCTGTTGCAGCATCAGTTTAACTAGAATGTTTCTTGAAAATCATTTTGATTGTGATGTTTTAGAAAAATATCAGCTACCAGCTGTGAACATTAAAAGGGCTGAGAACATAGAGGGGAAATAGTTTGCAGGAGAGCAAGTTTAATCCAAGTAACACCAGTCTTCTTGGATAAATGTAAGCTTATTCATACTCTGGCACAAGTTTTGCAGTAAAGCTACAATCCTCTTAGTGATGAACTCAAATAAAGCAAGAGACCTGCTCGGAAAAGGAAAAAACACATGGTCAGATAATAGATGCAGAATGAAAGAATCTGAAAGACTGAAGGTACCAAAAAATGGAGTCAGAATTTTTGCAGACAATTTTGCAACACTGTGAACTACTGGTGATCTCAGATGCTTAATTTCAGAGGAGAAGTAGGAAAAAAACCCACAAAACAAGACAAAACCCCCTTTCATTGAACTGATGGGTTCAGGAGATTCTATGCATTTAGAAATCCATGTTTTGAAATGGTGCCTAAAATTGCCTGGGTTTTTATGCATACTGGMATTACCTGCAAGCATTAAAACACTAAGTATTGTCCCAATCATGAGACTGGGGCCTTGATGCTTGCAGACAGTGGTACTAAGAGGCACAGTTATGATTTTCACTTTTAAGTGGCCTTAGGTCTGTGCCAAGAAACACAGGCTGAGATGATTCTCCTGACATTCTGAGTAGGATTCAAGGACTTTGGAAAAATGCAGCAGAGCCAGTCTCCAAACAAGTAGCCTCAAACTTTGCTAAAGAAACAGGCCAGGTGGCAGTGCTGTGGGGAGCTTTAATCCATGCCATTAGAGATTGTGTTGGTAGTTCACCTCCATGTCACTTGTTTTGGGGAGCACAGTCCTTCCACCTGGCAGAGCAGTCACAGCAGAGGCACCTGCCTGTGGGTACAGCACCTCAGGGAGTACATAATGCACCTGGCACATGAAATCCCTGTGGAGCCCTCACTCTCCTCTGCTTTCTAAAAAAGTGGAACAGCTGGAAGAGCTGGGGAAGGAGCTCCACAAACCTCTAGCCAACATAATGGTGCTTTTAACTGAGATGTTGGTCATCATGTCTGCAGGAGGCTGAGTTGACTCCAGCACAGGRATTAAGAGCTAGGCACTTCCTACTTTTCTCTTGGAATATCTTCTGCTTAATTAAAACATCAGTATTTGTGCCAGAGCCCAGTTGCACAGTTCAGCGGTGCTGTCATTTTCCTGGCACGGGGTTCCAGTCAGTGCTGGGGCCAAGGCAGAGGAGGCAGGGAGGGCATGGAAGCACTGACTGTGAGACACATCTCAGCAGCAGGCAGAGCACAGGGCCAGAATCACTAACTTGACTCATAACAAGTGCTAGGCCAGGATGTGAGGTACCACTCTTCATATTTGGGACTTGGCTGTGGGTGGCTGTATGAAACCTGCTCACACAGACCCCTGTTGGGCACCCAAGAGTGACCAGACTTTGGTATAAGCTTCAGTTGAGTGCTGTGGCCAGAAAGAGAACTGAGGAGCCTGGAAGGCATGATGATTCAGTTCTGTCCCTGGTGTTCAGGAGATGAAGGCTGAAATCCTTGCTTTTGCATATGTTTCTTCATGCCAAACTGAAGACTTGAAAACTCAAGCAGCATGGAAAAGAGCAGATGCTCTCAGTTGTGACAGGCCTGTCCTCTTAGAGCTGAATATGTAGCTCAAATAAAAGCAGGACAAAACAAAGAACTTTTCAGAGCTGACAAAAGCCATTAAGGCAAATATCAGATTTGGGGTATGACACTGAGCTAGGGAAAACGGGTGTTCAAAATAACTTACTGAAAATGCATGCAAATTGTCCTCCTTTGTCCTTCAGGACTCAAAGCATGCTTCTCTCAAATGCTTTAGGGTTTGGAGGGTCTTGGTTTTGAATACCAAGATGTGGTACATTTACACTCCTTAACTGACTTTTAACTTTTTGGGGTTTTTCATTCTCTAAAATTTGCTTACACTTTCTTTTCTTGGCTACAGGAGTCTTGCTCTACGAAGCAAAAGATTCAAAGCTGGAAACTTGAGCTTCACACACCCTGAATGTCCTGTTACATTATGTTCCATGAGCAAAAAGGGAACTATTTTTGAGTCATTTAGCACATCTAGCAAATATTTGTGCTGATGGMAACAAAATGTTTTCCTGTTGCCAGCTAAAAGCAGGAGGAGCTGGGTGGTGAGGGCTCTCYCTTTTCTGAAGAACCTGTTTACAGAACAACTTGAAATGTTCAGGTGAACACGATGAATTCCAACTGTGCTGAAGTTGGCTGTGTGCTCATGCTTGCCTGGGATGGCTGTGGGCCAGCAAGTGCCTGCAGAGGTGGGAGTTGCACAAGTGGGTGCACARATCCTCTGTGCTCTGGAGGGATCTTTGACCCGTGTGTCATCAGCTGCTGCTCTCTTGGACCACAGRCCAATGACCTTYAGGGCTTTCACCCCCTGTCCCATCAGAGCAGGCTCCTGGCTTGTCATGAGGAGCTGTGCAAAGGCTCRTCTGGAGCCTTYCCCTGCAMCCTCTCAGCCCTGGAACTGCCTTTCAGCCCTGGTCCCTGTGTGGGCTGCATTTGTGGCACCCAGTCATTTGTAGAGAAATACTGCACTGTTTTCATGAGAAAGTGTTTTAAAGMTGTCTGGAAAGTGCAGAGGAGCATTGTGAGAAATGATACAGGAAAAGATGTATTCCTTCATACCATGCCTTAAATGCATCTTTAGGACCTGATTATAACTTCCASTGCCAAGAGACGCTGTGTTAAAGAACTGTATTTATTAATATAAAGACATATTGATGATGCTAATGCATAATTGATAATCGGCGTAATTAGATATATTACATAYATACCTGTATTATTTCAGGCATTTGCTACAAAAATATGGGAAATTCAGTCTTCATTAGAGCATATTTCATTAAAAAATATAAATTTAAGCGAARCAGGGCCCCCACCTTTGTGGAAATTCCTGCCTGCCTCAGCACAATGAGACAGAGGTCATGACATGTACATTCAAGGCAGCCCTTCTAGAGCTGCACGTTTGCTTTACTAACACTCCCTGTAATGCAGGATATGTTCCTGCTCCAGGTATCGGATAAGACCTTAAGTGTGCTTGGGAATGGTGGCCTGGAAGCACCTGCCTGAGTTCTGTCCTGAATCAAACCCACTGAACAGCACATGTTCTGTTTTCACTGGTGCCTCTGGGAAATGAGAATCAGTTCTTGATTTCACTGGGTGCTTCTCTGCCCAATGATTGCATCAAACTTGACATCAGTCATCTTCTTCAGAGTGTTCAGGGCACGTTCTGGAAACACCCTGAAAGACACAATAGCATGAAGTTAAATGTGGGATAGAAACTTACATTATGGGAAAAAGTGGCACTGCAGGTGAGGGAAGGGCTGGTCTGGGAGCAAAATGCATGCACATGCATGAACTGAAACTAAGTCTTAAACTGGGCATTATTTCCAAAGAATATGTAGCTCCCATCAAWCCCTAACTAGTTTTAACTCCAATCCCACACATCACATTTTATGACAATTCCAGGACAAGTATGTACTAGCCATGACTTAGACTGCAATATTGCTGCTGAATCCAGAAAGTTTTCATACTGAACACAGACACATGCATTTGCTGTCTCTTTGGAACAGAGACCTTTAAAAGCAATTTTCCGCCTCAGTGGCCTCAGTCTTTGGTATTGATATGAAAAAAAACAAATATTAAAAAGCAGCAGGTCCTCAGCTCTTTCTGGAACTATGCTGGGGCTGCTGTTCCAGAGAATGTGGTAGCCCACAGTACAGTGGAGCTCTGCACTGAAGAGCCAGCTGCAGCAAGTGGTCCTATACAAGAGACTATGAGACGGCTCAAAAACATCTATGGATGATGTCTGCAATTGTCACTGGAAAGAACCACTGAATTATTAACTGCTTTGTGATATGTTCTGAAATAAAACTTAATGTTGAATCAGATTTCAAAAGTTTGAAGGTGGTACACTCAGCGGGTTACAGCTGATACGTTTTTTTTTCCTACTCACCTTTCAAGAAGTAAAGCTACTTTCTGATTTGATGGAACAAAAACCATTTTCTGGTTGGTCACTATTCCTTCCATCAGAGCCTCTACAACTTCTTCAATCTCCAAAATCTTCCCAAGCCTACACAGGAAAGCAAACACGTAAGGACTGCAGTAATAAAAAGGAGGGGTAGCAGCTGATGTAGGAGGCTTCAGAGCTGCATAAACTCAGGTAATTCAAATGCAACCATCACATGGGTTAAAGAATACTGCAGATTTTCTTTAGCCAGTGATACACACTGTTGTTATACAGCCAGTTAGAAGAGAGGCCAAAGCTGGGGATCATGTGCAGTGCCTTGATGCAAAGAAGGTAGAACAGGAATGGAGAGTACTGAGATTTACCTTGTACTGGGGTTTTTGACAAATCCAGTATTTATAAAAACTGGACAAAGGCACGTGGTTTTTATTCCATCCTTTCCCAGGGTAGACAGCTCATCTGTCAGAGCTTTATGAAATCCAACWGCAGCAAACTTGCTTGAGCTGCAGAAATGGAAAAAGTACAAATGAGAAGGCAGAAATCCTATTTCCACCACTGCRAATGGCCTTAAAAGTCATACACATACACTACACGCTAGGAGGCAAAAACCTCCATATRATATAATCCATTGGAGAGGATGGATTGGTCCCAGGCCAGGGATCAATTCTAACTTTCCCTGTACCAGAGTGCAGTGCTGGATTACATATTGAAACTTGTGGTGCCATTGTGGAAAGCAGGGTGTGAACAGGTAAAGGAGGAAAACATCAGAAAATCATAGAAAACAGTAACTAGTGTGTGTCAATTGATGCACATTCCTTTTTTTCCCCACAGGAGAAGACCCTTAYAAGGAATGCAGCCTGAATGTCTAAAATGAAGAAGGATGAGCAGGATAGAAATGGAGATAAATCCTCGACTGTTTATTGTACCCCAAAGGAATATCTCAAATCAATTGTGTGTGCTTTGAAATAGAGGAGCATTACCCAAGCAAAAGTAGGAGAGACCTGACATGGAAATAGACCTTAAGTTCAAATGAATTGCAAAGAAAATAGAATAGTGACATGAGTGTCCTTTCATACAAACATTGCTCACGATTGAGTCAGAGCTAATAACTTGGTACTTTCTCACTGAGAAGATGCAATTAAAATTTTTAAAAATKAAGCAAACTGATATCAAGAACACTTACCAATATGCCACCATGAAAGGAGTCACAAAATGACCAGCTGCTGAAGCCACTGTGACAATGTGTCCATAGTTGTTGTTCATCATGACTGGCAGAAAAGCTCTTGTGGTCTTGGAAGGCATTTAAACCAAGAGGCAAAAATGCAGGGGGCAGGAAGGACAAAAAGAACATTGTTTTCTTAGGCATATTCAGCACTGACCCTGAATGCCATTCA
>NW_026623337.1:2213469-2227142 GCF_030028575.1 Malurus melanocephalus | reverse complement strand
CGTTTGCTGCAGTCCACCACAAAGGTTTGAACAGTGGCTCCCAGCTTCTGGCATTCTGCTGCCGTCTCCTCAACGCCGTGCTGGAAGAGGCAAAGAGAAACACACCCATGCACAGCTGTCCCCTGGCCATGGCAGAGCAGSCAGAGGAGGAARGTGTCCCAGGATTGAGCAACCACTGCCAGCCCCAGAACAKYTCATGTCAACCAAAGGAAAGAGCTGTAGGTGGGGTCACTGAGAGTATAGATATTCCAGCTGTAAAATTTGGACCCATGTAGAGTGACTACCAGAAAGGAAATCATAGAATCATGGCATGGTTTGGGTTGGAAGGGACTTTAGAGATTATATAGTTCCAACCCCCCTATACGATGTGCAGGGACACCAGACCAAGTTGCTCAGAGCTCCATCCAATCCAGCCTTGGGAACAGTTACAGGGATGGGGCATCTGTAACTTCTGTGGGCAACCTTTTTCAGTACCTCACCATCCTTACAGTACAGGATTTATTCCTAATATCTGATCTAAACCCCCTCTCTTTCAGTCTGACACCATTTACCCCTGCCCTGCCACTATATGCTCTTGTAAATACTCTCCATCTTTTTGTAAGCCCCTTTCATATACTGGAAGGCCACAATTAGGTCACTCTAAAGCCATCTGTTTTCCAGGCCGAACAATCCCAATTCTCTCAGCCTTAAGAATGTGGCAACGAGAGTGAGTTTGGCTTGGTAAGGCACACGTAGCAGCAGCAAGAGGGCACATGGTGCCTATCACAGCACAGCAGGCAGCACTGTGAATGTGAGCAGAGCTCGTACAACACAGGCCCGGCTGACACCCAGAGATATGGAGAGTGGCTCTATGTGCTTCTGTATTCACAGGCTGGGTGTGAGGAGAGAGGTGCCCATTCACAGTTTYATTCCATCTGGCTGAGAAGGAGCAGCCTCGCAGTGCTCTGCTTTGCACTGGTCGCTAGGAAGGCGTTGATAACACACCCAAGTTTTTGGCTGCTGCTGAGCAGTGCTGGCACAGCATCAACATTGTGTTCTCAACATTCCCTGTTCCATCAGTAGGGCCTGGGAGGGGACACAGTTAGGCAATTAGGACAGCCGAGCAAAACTGACCAAAGGGATATTTCATGTCATACAATTACAGCTCAGGTACAAAAGCTAAGAAAAGGAGAAAGTAAAGGGCAGGCRTCTTGCTATTCACAATGTCTGCCTTCCGGAGCAATTGTTTCCCAGCACGTGGGCCAGCATCACTTGCTGATAGGAAGTAGAGAATAAAAACTATGTTTTCTCTTTGCTTGGGTGCACGAACTTTCAGTTTTACTTTAGCAAACTGCTTTATCTCGACCTACGAGTCACCATTTTCCATGTTATTTCTTTTCCCCAGTCCATCTGAGAAGAGGGAGCAATAGAGCAGCTTCGTGGACAACTGGTGTGCAGCCAAGGTCAACCCACCACAACAGTGCACAATGCAGACAGGCTTTCCTCAGAGAATGACACTTGACACGYAGGGAATAGAAGCTTCCCTGTGTCATGATATCAGCTCACTAAGCCGGGGCAGAAGTGACTGTGCTGTTGCTTTGTCCCCAGGTGCCAGAAGGCTGTGCCAGTGGGGCGCTGTGCCAGCCCAGGCAGCGGTTCCAACAGCAGCTTGCCTGAGCACTTCTTTCCCTCTCGCAGGGGCTCTGCCGGGGGCTGCCTGCTCCCTCCCGAGTAGCACCGAGTGACAGTGGGACCAGAGCCCCACATCCTCCGCTCCAAGTGCGGCCAAACCCTCTCCTGGCGCTCAGCATCCCAGAGACAGGGGCGAGCGGGAGCGATGGGAGCGGCTGGAAGGAGGCGATSGGGGYGCAATCTGGRRMTGCCCTTAAATCTCCCGTGGCCTCGGAGCTGCCGGAGTGAGGACACGAGTGTGCCATTACCTTATTGATGTCCCACAGAACCAGCCTGCTCTGGCGCTTGGCGAACTCCAAGGCGGTSGCTCTGCCGACGCCATGGCCAGCGCCCGTGATGAGCACCAGCTCCCCGCTAAGAGACTTTCTCCTCACAGGCACGAACAGCTTCACAAAAGCCTCCAGGTAGGAGTAGAGGAGCGTGACGAAGAACACGAGCACCTCCAGAAACAGATTCATTGTTCTCGCGGAGCTCTTTTGAGGACAGAACTGAACTTTAATCTCTTTTGAGGGTTCGTGGGTTGTTGATTTACCCGCAGCCGCTCTCCGCACCCGTCCCGTTCGCTCCCGCAGGATCCACCCCCGGGGGGGGGCGGGAGCCCTGGGTGGCTGCTCCGCCCAGCTGTCCCCCCCTGAGCTCCTGGTGTCGCTGTGCTGCTGTCCCTGTGCTGCTGTCCCTTTGCTAGCCTGGGTGAGCGGTGTGGAGGGGCTGCAGTCCGGACTCCCATTTTTCCTAGCAGGAACGTGTTCCTCCTGCAGCTGACAGGAYGTGCGGGGCGTGGGTACAGAAAGGTGGCTTTTAGGGCATTTTCTGCCTTCTTGGCTGAGGGAAACACAGATGGYAGAGGTGTTCAAACCCCTCAGTGTTTTGCCCTTGGTTGTGATCCTGCCAAATGGCATCCGTCAGTCTCCCCAAGTGTTCATTCTCTGCTTTCTTTGTCCCTGCACAGGTGACAGTGCCTTGCTGTCCTTCTCTAAGGTCCTTGTGTCAAGGAAGCAGCAAAACATGTTCTTGTTTGTCATTTGCTGCAGGTGGGGGCAGAAGTGGCAATAAAATTGTTCACCCACTTACCAACAAAAGCATCTTGAAGTTCCCTTCAAGTCTGTATTGTAATTCTTTTCAAATCCTGCTTTTTGACTGTGCAGTCACTCAGTGCCATGAGGTCCTTGAGCAGTTTTCTTCATGGTTCTTCCCTCCATTGCATATCTGTACATTGTCAGCAGATTTTGCCMCCCAGCATCCTCTTCCAGGTCATTTAAGGAAAGCTAAATGAGACAAATCCCTTCAACTTCTGGAACTACACAAGTGAGCTCTTGCTTCACTGTTTTTCTTATCATGTCTTTTATCTAGTTATCTATACTCAGACCTTCCATCTCATACTATGCCTGCTTAGTTTCCATAAATGGAAAAGGGCATTGAATTGCACAAATTGAGTTCTTTTTATCTAAATGAGTCTAAATCACAAAACTCACTTTGGACTCACTTGTATGTAATAGAGCATTCAGAACCTTAATCAGAACAGGTTATAGGAAATAGGAGAAAAGTACTTTCAGGTGTCTCTTCTGGCTCTATCAATGTAATTGCATGGSCTTTCCTGGAAACGGTTGCTGACCCTACTCCTTTGCTCTTCAGTTAGAAAACCAGATGTATCACAGTCATGTCCATCATTTCATTTAAGGATATTTTTTAGCTGCTTGGGGAACTGACCAAAATCGGTGTCCGGATAAGATTAGTTTTTGACAAATACTGTTTTTGTCCTGGTGGCTTGGCTGCAGCTCACCTTGTCAATGAGAGACTGGGTCAATTCCAGCACAGAGATTCTGATTAGGCGCTTCCTACTTTTCTCTTGGAATTTCATCTTCTGCTTAATTAAAACATCAGYATTTGTGCCAGAGCCCAATTGCACAGCTCAGCGGTGCTGTCATTTTCCTGGCACAGGGYTCCAGTCAGTGCTGGGGCCAAGGCAGAGGAGGCAGGGAGGGCATGGAAGCACTGACTGTGAGACACATCTCAGCAGCAGGCAGAGCACGGGGCCAGAATCACTAACTTGACTTGTAACAAGTGCTAGGCCAGGATGTGAGGTACCACTCYTCATATTTGGGACTTGGCTGTATGAAACCTGCTCACACAGACCCCTGCTGGGCACCCAAGAGTGACCAGACTTTGTATTTTTAGACTTTTGGTCTCCTCACTAGGAAAGAATAGGTGGAAGTGAATATAATCAAAAAGCTAAACAGATGTGCTTTGGCTTCAAGTGTCTCGCATACTTGACAGGTCTGAAAGSGTAGCAAGAGGGCAATATGCAGCTCAAAAAGAAGCAGGGATGCAGTCCCCYACACTTTGACTTAGTTTTTWAATGGAAATGATGCCTAARTGTTCTYTAATTGRCTTATAACTTTTTTTTTTAATGTCCTGAATTGTGCGAACCCCTTCTTTTCTTTCCTGGAATCTAGCAGGAATCTTGCACTGTGAAGCTACACAAGAGCTGAAGCTGGGAAGTGTGCTTTGACATACCCTGAGTGTCCTGTTACATGAATGTTCCATGGGCAAAATGGAAAACAGTTGTGTGTTATTTAAACTGTCAACAGTGCAAACTTCTACMTGTTGYYAGCCAAGAGCAGGAGGAGCTGGRTGGTGAGGGCTCTCYCTTTTCTGAAGAACCTGTTTACAGAACAACTTGAAATGTTCAGGTGAACACGATGAATTCCGACTATGCTGAAGTTGGCAGTGTGATTACTCCTGCCTGGGATGGCTGCAAGCCAGCAAGTGCCTGCAGAGGTGGGAGTTGCACAAGTGGGTGCACAAATCCTCTGTGCTCTGGAGGGRTCTTTGACCYGTGTGTCATCAGCTGCTGCTCTCTTGGACCACAGGCCAATGACCTTCAGGGYTTTCACCYCCTGTCCCATCAGAGCAGGCTCCTGGCTTGTCATGAGGAGCTGTGCAAAGGCTCRTCTGGAGCCTTCCCCTGCACCCTCTCAGCCCTGGAACTGCCTTTCAGCCCTGSTCCCTGTGTGGGCTGCACTGCCTRGCCCCGGACCTCACTGATCCTGATGTAGCTTCCCCATGTGCCCAGGGACCTGCATCATCCCTGCAGCCTGGGCTGGTGTTTGGCAGCTGATTTGGAAACTGATCAGTTTGGAAACTGATCCTTTCAGTATTGTGGAGCTGCTCCACTGTCCTTGCCTGAACCTGATTACCACTTYGATTGCTGAGAGACATCTCTGGGTTTAAGAAAATGTATTTATTTGTAATAAGGAGTGTTGATGGTGCTAACACATAACTGATGTTGTAATCAGGTTTTACATTACAAACAAGGCTGTATTATTTCAATAAAACAAATTATTAATAATGCTCATTACAAATGCACACAAATCTGTAAGTGTTCATTAGAGCACATTTTTTTAAAATTTAAAGTTATTAAGAGATGAAACAGGCCACTCACTTTCTCTATAAATTGCTTCTTCCAAGATGTTTTTGCTTAGGGATGGGTTCAGAATAACAAATCTTCAGGCAATCCCTCTGCACTCAACTAGGCAACTGAACTGTCCCAAACAAGGGCTTTGTGGGAATTCCTGCCTGCCTCAGCACAATGAGACAGAGGTCATGACATGTACATTCAAGGCAGCCCTTCTAGAGCTGCATGTTTGCTTTGCTAACATTCCCTGTAATGCAGGTGTGTTCCTGCTCTAGGTTTGGGATATGTCTTTAGGTGTGCTTGGGAATGGTGGCCTGGAAGCACCTGCCTGAGTTCTGTCCTGAATCAAACCCACTGAACAGCACATGTTCTGTTTTCACTGGTGCCTCTGGGAAAWGAGAATCAGTTCTTCATTTCAGTGGGTGCTTCTCTGCCCAATGACTGCATCAAATGTTGGAACGGCCAGCTTCTTCAGAGTGTTCAGGGCACGTTCTGGAAACACCCTGAAAGAGACAACAACGTGAAATTAAAAGTGGGACAGAAAAATTACGGACAAAAGTGGCACTGCAGGTGAGGGGAGGGCTGGTCTGGGAGCAACATGCATGGACACACACGAGCTGAGACTGARTATTAAACTGGACATGATTTCCATAGCTCTCCTCAGTCTCTGACTAATTGAAGTCCAGTCCCAGCCTCTTAAGACAGTTCCAATGGCAGGTTATTTACGGGCAGTATGTGATACTCTGCAGCATCAAGGAAGGTTCAGTATCATACAGATGTAGGTGTGTATCACATGTTTCAAGCTCTGAAAAGCAGCTTGCCTATGGAAGAATGAGATATTAAAACTGAGGTGCAGTTCCCACTCCCAAGATTCCTTCTCAAAAGTGTTTTGTCTCTTTATCTTCCTGTCCCAAATTACTACAAAAAAGAAAAGTTATCCCAAGTGCTTTGACAGCATTAGTTTTGACTTGCCTACACTTCTGCAGACTTGTACTCTGGGCAAGCAGTCCCTGGAGTTGCAAAAAACTTAAAATCTTGTTCCCACTGTGCAGTGTTGAGTTTTGCAAACAAGATRTTACCAAGTGTTTTGTAAAATACTGCAGGAGTTAACTAAGAGTTTAACGTAGTGAATTCCAGATTTGGAATTTGAGCTCAGGTAAAAACACCACCTTATCATAGTGGCTACACTGGATGATTAGGATGTGTGAGAGGGTAAATCTTGCTTTACATCACAGAGAGCAGCAGAGCCCTTTTAAAGCAATGTTCCCAGCCTTTATGACCTCATTCTTCAGTGGTGATGTRAAGAAACAAACTGAAAAGCAGAAGGTCCTCAGCTCTTTCTGGAAAAATGCTGACTCAGAAGTCTGAACCTTGTTTCCTCAAGTAGTTAGTACTTTTGTTTCCATACTACCCATTGTTTAATTTTCCTTTGTACTTACATTTCAGAAAGCAAAGCCATGTTTAGCTGGGGTGGAACAAAAACCATTTTCTGGTTGGTCACTATTCCTTCCATCAGAGCCTCTACAACTTCTTCAACCTCCAAAATCTTCCCAAGCCTACACAGGAAAGCAAACACGTAAGGGCTGCAGTAATCAAGAGTGGTAGCAGCTGATGTAGGAGGCTTCAGAGCTRCACAAACTCAGGTAATTCAAATGCAACCATCACATGGACACTGCAGATTTTCTTTAGCCAGTAATACACACTGTTATACAGCCAGTTAGAAGAGAGGCCAAAGCTGGGGATCATGTGCAGTGCCTTGATGCAAAGAAGGAAGAACAGGAATGGAGAGTACTGAGAGTTACCTTGCACGGGGGTTTTTGACAAACCCAGTRTTTATAAAAACTGGACAAAGGCACGTTGTTTTTATTCCATCCTTTCCCATGGTAGACAGCTCCTCTGTCAGAGCTCTGTGAAATCCAACTGCAGCAAACTTGCTTGAGCTGCAGAAAGGAAAAGGGTACAAATGAGAAGGCAGAAATCCTATTTCTACCTTTCTATAACTGCAAATAGCCTTAAAAGTCATACATACTCTACAGGCTAGGAGGAAAAACCCTCCAATAATATAATCCATCGGAGAGACAGACTAAGGACCAATTCTAACTTTCCYTGTGCCAGGATGTTGTGCTGGATTAGATATTATTGCTTCTGGGAGCAATTGTGTAATGCATAGCAGATATCTCACAAAAGGCACTTTAGTTGCAAAYGGACAAATGTCAAGAATTTTTAGAAAATTGCTACTAAAGTGAATCAATCAATGGATATACCGTTTTCTCCCATGAGATAAGATTACTAGAAAGAATGCAGCTTGAATGTCTAAAAATAAGAAGGATGAGCAGGGTCAAAATGGAGACCTATTTATTGTCTCTGTTGAAATTTGTACTGTTTATTGTAGTACACAGGAGCATCTTGTATTAGTTTGGTGTGAGTTTTGAAATAGAKGAGCTTTATGCCAGCAAAACTGAGTAAAAACCTGAGGCCATGGAAATAGGTCTGGCGTTTAAATCAACTCCAAAGAMAGGAGAATCACAGAATCAGTTCATTCACTTCTACTCATTTGGCAGTGTAATCCCAGTAAAATCCCTGCCTGGGGAGTTCTCACATTGCTGACAGTGAGTGACTCTCTAAGAAGGAGTGTTCCCAGGAAAAGACTGCTCTAAAGAGTGTTCCCAGCGGAAGCTGGATTTGCCTTTATAGAAGGCTGGATGTGATGCAGAACGACAACACACAGTCTAATAGGTTTTCTGTGCATGCACCATGACTTTCCCAACATATTTCAAGTGGAAAAGTAATTTTATATCATGAAGGTAGGTCAGGGGGAAGGTCAGCAGGGTGGGCATCATGTCTGTTACAGACCACCCAACCATGCTAACAGGCAGATGGGGTGTTCTACCAGCATCTGGCAGAAGTCAGAAGTCTTGTGGTTGCCAGCCCTTGTTGTTGTGGGTGACTTCAACTTGCCAGATGTCTGCTGGAAATACAGAGAGGAAGCAGCTTAGCAGTTTCCTGGAGYGTATGGAAGACACTAGAGAAGGTGCCCTGGTAGACCTGCAGAGCAATGGTGGCTGATGTGGTGGTTGGTGGCCATCTTGGGCAGAGGGACCACGAAATGTCAGAGTTTTCAATACTGGGTAAAGTAAAGAGGGGCAGCAGAACTTACACCTTGGACTGCCAGTGGGCAGACCTTGGCCTGTTTAGGACATTGAYTGACAGWSWSWSTCCTGAAGGGCAAAGGCATCYAGGAAGGCTGGGTGTGCYTCAAAAAGGAATTGTGAAAYATTCCRGAGCMGGCTGTCCCCATGTGGTAGAAAGACAAGTTGTCAGGGAAAACACCAGCCTGGTTAAACAGAGAACTGAGGCTGGAAGTTAGGGGAAARAAGACAATCTATCCTCCCCAGAAGGTCAGATAACTTGGGATGACTATAAAGATGTTGTAAGGTCATGTAGAGAGAAGATTAGAAGGACCAAAGACCAATTAGAACTTGATTTGGCTTCTAAAGTTAAAGACAACAAAAAAGTTTCTATAAATACAGCAAAAGAAAGGTCAAGGAGAGTCTCCATTAGCTGTTGAAGGCAGAGGGTAGTGTAGTGGCAGGGAATGAGGCAAAGGCAGAGGTACTTAATACCTTCTTTGTCTCAGTCTTTAATATTGTCCAATTGTCCTCAGGATACTCAGCTCCCAGAGCTGAAAATGAGGGACAGAGAGCTGAGGGAAGGGCCCATAATCCAGGAGGGGATGGTTRGTGACCTGCTGTGCCAATTAGACACTGACAAGTCTATGAGCCCTAATGGGATCCATGTCAGAAGGAAGTGTTGAAAGAACTTGCCAAACCACTTTCAATCACCTACCAGCAGCCCTGGTTAACTGGAAAAGTTTCGTCTGCCTGGGAATTGCCAAATRTAACACCCACCTACAAGAAGGATCAGAAGGATTATCTGGGCAATTTCAGGCTTGTCAGCCTAACCTTGGTTACAGGCAAGGTTATGGAAGAAATCATCCTGACTGCCATGGCACATGCMGGACAACCAGGGAATCAAACCCAGGAAACATGGATTTATGAAAGCAAGGTCCTGCTTGACCAACCTGATCCCCTTGTATGACAAAGTGGCCCACTTAGCAGATATGGGGAAGCCTGTGGATGTGTGTATCTAAGATCTATTCAGACTTCAGTAAAATGTTTGACACCATCTGCCACAGCATGCTCTTAAAAAAAATTGGTGGGTGGRCTCTCCAATGGGTAAAAATCTGTCTGGATGGYTGGGTCCASAGAGCTGTGGYGCATRGAGATAAATCCAGTTGGCAGCTGGTCACTAATGGTGTTTGCCAGGGCTCAGCTTTGGGGCCAGTCCTGTTTAACACCTTAGCTGATGATCAGACAAGGGGATTGAATGCACCCTCAGTAATTGTAAAGAAGACACTAAACTGGCTGGAAGTGTTGATGTGCTCAAGGAATGGAAAGCTCTGCTGGAGACCTAGAGAGACTTGATCACGGGCTGAGGACACCCCTGCAGGAGGCTCAGTAAGGTGAAGGGTCAAGTCCTGCACTGGGTCACAACAACCCCATGCAATGACACAGGTTGGGAGAGGAGCAGCTTGAGAGCTGATCAGCAGAAAGGGACACCGGGGGGTGCTGGCTGACAGCAGCTGAACAYGAGCCARCAGGGTGCCCATGGGGCCAAGAAGGCCAAAGGCACCCAGGTCTGTACTGGCCCACAGGAGCAGGGAAGTGGCTGCTCCCCTGTACTCGATGAGGCCACTCCTTGAACGCTGCATTCAGGTTTGGGACCCTTGCTTTAAAAAGGACATTGAGATGCTGCAGCAYGTYCAGAGRAGGGAAACAAGGCTCATGAAGGGTCTAGAAAACATGTCTTAAGARGAATKGCTGAGGGAGCTGGGTTTGTTCAATCTGGAGAAGAGCAGGCTCAGGGGTGCCTCATGGCTCTCTACAACTCCCTGAAAGGAGGCTGCAGTGAGGAGGGGTCGGTCTCTTCTGCCAYGCCTSCAGTAAGAGGAACAGAGGAAATGGCCTCAAGCTGAGACAGGGGAAATTCAGGTGAGATATAAGAAAAAATCTTTCCAATGTTAGWGTGGTCAGGCRYTGCARGAGGTTCCTCAGGGAGGTGGTGGAGTCAMCATTCTGAAGGTGTTTAAGAGGCTTTTGGATCTGGYACTGCATRATGTGGTTTAGGGGTTACAGTGGGAACACTGGGTGGATGGTTGGACCAGATGATCTYAAAGGTCTCTTCCATCCCCAATGATTCTGTGATTCTGTTTCTATACAGTCAATACCAGAATCATAAAAGGATGAAAAGCTACTCAGGAAGGGTTTACTTGACAACACTGCAACAAATCACAGAATAACTACATTCTAAGAAGGAGAAGGGAAAAGGATACCTTTATTGCTAAGCAAAAGTCTGCATTGGTGAGGGAGAGAAAACAGGAGAATCTTTCATTAGTAGATGAGTCACATGACTATTCTTTCATACAAACATTGCTCACGATTCAGTCAGAGCTAATAACGTGTACTTTCTCACRGAGAAGATGCAATTAAAATTTTAAAATGAAGCAAACTGATTTCAAGATCACTTACCAATAAGCCACCATGAAAGGACTCACAAAATGACCTCCTGCTGAAGCCACTGTGACAATGTGTCCATAGTTGTTGTTCATCATGACTGGCAGAAAAGCTCTCGCGGTCTTGGAAGTCATTTAAACCAAGAGGCAAAAATGCAGGGGGCAGGAAGGACAAAAAGAACATTGTTTTCTTAGGCATATTCAGCACTGACCCTGAATGCCATTCACTAGGTGACCAAAGCTATCCCTAAAGCTGCGTGCTGCACAGCACCTCAGATTGCCAGAGCCACAGGGATACCTGTTCTCTGACCAGTGGTGCAGTTGGCAACCTGCTCTCCAAAGGTTTCAGGCATTGGCTGCAAACAGGAGCTGATTTTCATGTCTTTCCTTTGCTGATTTTAAAGGTTTCAGGTGTCAGCAGAAATGCTGACAGGAAGCATATCCCCCGCATGTACAATAAACCATTTTTCAACCTATGGCTTCCCTTTCCTTCTGCCACAAGCAAGCACGGCTGAAGAGCTGAAACCCTCCCACCCTGTCAGCCCCACAACAACTCTGATACACACCAGCCTGTGCTGCAGATGAGGCTGTCACTATGCAGCTCAGATCAGCAAGAGGCTATTCCAGTTTCCCAGCAGGCAGTCTACTTGGGTGCCCCTGTGCTATGCAGCTTATTTGGTAATTCACTGGTAATTCACTAAATATGCCTCCTCAGCAATGATCCCAGAAAACTGCAGCAATGGAGATGGTGGTGGCCCTTACCCACATGTGACCAAGAATGTTGACTTCAAACATCCTTTCTATCTGCTGGTCCTGAGTCGAGAGAAAGTCAGCAGCTGTAATCACACCAGCATTGTTCACCAGGATGGTCACRTCCCCAATATCCTTTTTCACCTTTTGGAGAAAAAAGAAAGGTCAAAAGTGTGTCTGTTGTTCAGGGGGAAAAAAATATGCAAGCCTGGGGAAGATAAGCCGTAATTAATCTAATTCTTAACAGTGGATATCTAATGGTGACCGAGATCATGCCAAGTTTCCAGATGTGGCAGGAACTGTGTATTAGTGCCATGAAATCTGTTAAGGATCTGATTCTCGTTTAATCACTCCCAGTATTTATTATGTTCCACACATTGTGCTCAGTTTGATCCATGTAGTCACAGTTGGGATCATGGAAGTACAGACTGTTTCGAGCCAGCTGGACCACAGCCATTACAATAAAATGTTTCAGATGTCCCCAGTGCTGTCTATGTTCCTTCAGAGACTGGAACCCTAGAGAGCAAACCTGGCAACAGGGTGGGATATGCTGGAGCCTCCCAAACAGGATGATACTGGCTGGAATCTTGGAAATGCTACAGTACTCTGTGTACCAAGAGCAGCAAGGAGTGGGGAGCTTCCAAGAGCTTGCAGGATCTGTGTACAACACCTCTTCTCTAGTTTACCGACTTTTCTAACAATCAAGTGTGCTTGGGAAAGCTCTTGGCCATGCCCCTGCTGTCCCACCTTGTCTGCAGTGCTGTAGATCTCCTCYCGTTTGCTGCAGTCCACCACAAAGGTTTGAACAGTGGCTCCCAGCTTCTGGCAYTCTGCTGCCGTCTCCTCAACGCCGTGCTGGAAGAGGCAAAGAGAAACACACCCATGCACAGCTGTCCCCTGGCCATGGCAGAGCAGCCAGAGGAGGAAAGTGTCCCAGGATTGAGCAACCACTGCCAGTCCCAGAACAGTTCATGTCAACCAAAGGAAAGAGCTSTAGSTGGGATCCTCTCTAGCTAAGAGSAAGRTATACTGGCCTTAAATTTTGGACCTGTATGTAGTGACAGCCAGAAAGGCAGGGTGACAAGAGTGAGTTTGGCTTGGTAAGGCACACTGAGCAAGGCTGCAGAAAGGGGGCACACGGTKCCTATCACAGCACAGCARGCAGCACTKTGTGAGCAGARCKCGTACAACACTGGCCTGGCTGACACCCTGAGGTATGAAAGRTGGCTCTATGTGCTTCTSTATTCACAGGCTGGGTGTGAGGAGAGAGGTGCCCTCCACAATGCACAGGGAGACTTTTCTTTCAGAATGAACTTTGAAAYACAACAGATCAGAAGCTCCCCAAAGTCATTACATCAGCTCACTAAACCAAAACAAAAGTGACTTTGTTGTAGCYCTGTCCCCAGGTGCCAGAAGGCCATATCAGTGGGAACCTGTGCAGTGAAAAGTCCCAGGTCACAAATAGCATGGGAAGCTGCCCTCTGTACCAGCTGCTATTTGATGCTGAGAGCCCCCAAGAAGGAGGCCTTGTCAAGGTGGTTGGACGGGAGCATGCTCCTAAATCCTTTGGAATCCACCACCTCCCTCGGCACTGTATTTCACTTGACTTGCTCACACCCACACTTACAATCTACTTCCCAGCACCAAAGCCAGGTGTCGCTCGCTACTTAGCATATACCTTCATCCCCCCATCCTATCCAGTGAACATGAACAATGCTCTGCTTCACTACAGCCCTCCACACATCGGGAGAGCAGTGCCATGCCTCCTCCCACCCTSCAGTGTCTGTTCTTAGCCATAATGGGTACCACGAACAGACACTGAAAATGTTCAACAGTATCTTCCCTCTTTATCCATCCTCGCGCTCAACTTCTCTTGGGGTGTATTTTTGTTTGTTTGTGATGGGCTGGGTTCTGTTTTGCAGCTTCATGAACTCCTCTGCTGACCCACTGTGTCAGAAACAGGAAGCACAGCCTCTCACCCTCCCTGTTGCACCTACACCCAGCACTTGGCCTTGATCCCTTTTGAATGCCATGCTGGTGTTTGTATCTGCCCGTCCTCTACTTCGCACAGTTTTTTTGCATTCCAGTCAAATCAACTGAAATAAAAAGCTTGAGCCAGTGTAAACATTTAGAGAGGAGCCATCTATGCGTGCAGCTGCCCAGAAGGCAGCCGGGCTYGCACACAGCCCAGCACAATGATGCTGCTGATGGGAGAACAGAGAAAACACATCTTCCAGCAAAGCACACAAAATACCTGAGGCTACA
>NW_026623337.1:2161887-2212619 GCF_030028575.1 Malurus melanocephalus | reverse complement strand
CTCCACCTTCCCCGCTGCACAGGCGGCGGAAAATAACGTGGGAAATGGTGGCTCTTACGTTGCGATAAGGCARTTTGTTAAACTCAAAGGAAAAAACAAAAAAAGTTTCCTCTCTACTTTCCTGTGGGAACCAGGGTTACCGCACGCACGTCGGTCGCTCCGGAAGACAAACGCTCTTCCTCTCCTTAGCTTTTTTATCTGATCTGACGTCATGTGGCGTGGAATAGCCCTTTGGTCGGCTCGGGCCACCTGGCCTAGCTGTGTCCCCTCCCAGGATYTTGCCCGCTGATGGGGCTGGAAATGCCGTGGACACAGCGCTGATGCTGTGGGAGCCGTGCCCAGCAGCGGCCAACACACGGGTGTGTTCCCAACCCCTTCCGAGGTGTCAGTGCCCGGCCCGGCACGGCGGAGATACCGCGGGGCCGGGGCTCCGCCTCAGCCAGGCCCGGCACAGGCGCTGCCATTGGCGCCGCTGCCGCCAATGCGGGGCCGCGTTGTACAGCGCGGGGCGGGCGGCGCYGCCAAGGAGCGGGGTCTCGGAGCCGGATCAAGCAGCGGCATCCCGGAGCGGGCTGCCTGGCATCGCCGGCCCAGTGCCCCCGTCCCGGCCCCGGCGCTGAGGCGGAGGCGGGGTCGCCCCCRAGCGCGGTGCGGTCGCGGCGGGGCCGATGCCGCTGCCGGCCGGAGCCCTGCCTCGGGCCATCGCCGTGCTCTCCTTCTCCGTCGTGCTGAGCGCCCGGGGCGCTGCCCAGCGCCGCCCGGCCCACAGGTACCGCGGGCTGTGGCGGTGGCGGAACAGCCTCGGTGTCGCTGCCGGCCGGCCCTGGCCTGTTCCGCCGGGAGCAGCCGCCTCATGGCTCGGCCGAGATCCCGGGGCTGCCGTGCACCCTTGCCCGCCCAGGGGGAGTTTGGCCGGGGTGTCCGGTGCCCCTCAGGGTGTCCCCAGGGGCGGGGCAGAAACTCAGGCTGGACTGTCCTTTAAAGTGATTTAATTGCTGAAAAGCACAAAAGCGGTATTGCCCTTTCCCACGTCTCTGTTAAAATGTTTTTTTTGGGGGGGGAACTTGCAGTGTTTTGTAAGTTGAGTGTTAGGAGCAGTTTTTTCATAGAAAAGGTAAACAGACGTTGGAATGTGCTGCCCAGGGAGGTGGTGGAGTCACCATCCCTGGAGATGTTTAAGAAAAGACTGGATATGGCACTCAGTGTGGTGGTCGAGGTGACACGGTSGTGTTTGGTCATAGATTGGCCTAGATAATCTCAGAGGTCTTTTCCAACTTCATTAATTCTGAGATTCTGTGAAAGAGTTGGGTCTGTTCTGCTTGCTATAATGTACTTTGCAGATCTGGGATTAAATATCAGGTTAAAGCCTAATGAATTAGATTCTTTTTTTTTTGTTTTGTTTTGTTTTTGTTTTTTTAGTAATTTATCTKCAAACTGTTGGTCCCGTCTTCATCCTGTGAACATGTTCAACAGTTATAATATGAAGTTCCACCACAGCAAAGCTCTCACCTCACCATATCCAGGATCACGCATTGARCGTAGCCAAGTGCCTGAAGATAAAGTGGGCTGGCTGACTGAGTGGGAAGAYTATAATCCCGTGGAGTACACTGCAAAGTCTGTTTTGGCTGGACCCAGTTGGGCAGATCCCCAAATCAAGTGGGTGGAAATGGTGGCCCTTTTTCCCTGTGAACATGGAAGTAGGAAATAGACATGAGCTAAGTTAACAAGATCATCACCTTAAGAGATGTGTGGTGCTGCAGTGATGTGTGAAAATCAAGATTAAGAAAAGTGGTGGTTAGAGAATTGAATTGTTTGGGTTTGTTGTGAAGGTCTTTGACACATGATTTTACTGGCCTGAGGACTGAGATTGGAGTAATGGATTCCTGTTGATGCTGTACAAGTGTTTGTTGTTTCTCTGTTTCTCTGTGTTGTGAGCTAAATAAAAGTCTCCGAATTTTCCTTAAGAGTTTGGAGAACATTTTAATTATACACTTGTTTGCTCGTTCGTGGTTTGAATGCAACATGAGAAAAGAAAGTATAATTGTAGTCCTTGAATTGAGTGCTCCATGTCAGGAAATGTGAAAGGTTGAATTAATGACCTAGTTTTTTTCTAACTATGTAACAATGGGGGTGKCAGTCTTTTTCCTCAAGTAACAAGGTACAGGACRAGAGGAAATGGCATCACGTTGTGCCAGGGGAGGCATCCAGTAATTGGATATTAGGAAAAACTTTTTCACTGAAATGTTTGTCAGATACTGGAACAGGCTGCCCAGGAAAGTGGTGGAGACACCATGCCTGGGATTRTTTAAAAGTGGATGTTGCACTTGGGGACATGGTTTAGCAGTGGGCTTGGTTGGGTTGAACTGCATGATTTTAAGGATCTTTTCCAACCAAAATGATTCTATGATTCTAACCTTAACAAAAATACCTTTGAAATACTTTGTCTAAACGAAAATTTAGAGATGCAATATTAAATACTTTAATTCTGCACTTTTGTCTGGAGAACTAAATACTAAATACTAAATACTAAATACTAAATACTAAATACTAAATACTAAATACTAAATACTAAATGAGAGGGACTGTCATCAGTAAAGGTTAGGACTTCTTAGCCTCCTATAGAAAAGGGAGGTCCTGCATCTCCAGTTCTGGTAAAAAACTGCTCATGGGTCAAAGGGATGTTACTGCTCTGATGGCTGGCATACAAGCTTTTGTGTTTTATCATTTATGTCTGTTGCATTCTTCTTTGCCATGCAGTGATGAAGGYTTTTCTCCCAAATTCAATGAAAGAGATGGAGAAGTGGAGAGGAAGAGTCTGAATGGCTTGTATGTGGTTGAAAACGGGAGACCCCGGTGAGTGGAGTTTTTTTGTTTGCATATTCATTTCAGTGCTCTTACAGATCTGTCAGTTCTKACGCATGGTATCAGCTAGAACAAAKCCAAGAGAGAAAAATGGAATCTTGTTTGATGAATCTATGTAGATGAAGGAGCAAAACTTGCTGTGTCACTTGCCATTTAAAGCACATGATGACAACAAATGCGTGTTACTATCCTTCCCTTTTTAGTTATTTAATGTTGATTTGGTTTTTTGTTTTTTTTTTGTTTGTTTTTTTTTTTTTTAGGATACTTGGAGCATATTTTGAATGTGGGGAAGTAAATATGTTTAATGTATTATCATGTTAAGGGTATAGAAAATAGCAGAAAATAAACTCCCTTTGTATTTCAGCTGGTTCTCAGAAATCAGAGGCGCTGGGTATTGCTGGGCTTAATTTCTAATTTAAACCTGTTCAGGACTATAAAAGTCATGTACCATGGCATTTATTTCAGGAATCCAGCAGGAAGAACTGGCCTCACCGGCAGAGGATTGTTGGGGCGCTGGGGACCAAACCATGCTGCAGATCCTGTTGTAACCAGGTAAGGGACAGGTGACTGCAAAGTACCCTGCAGTAGAGAAGAAACCCATGCATTTTGCTTTTTTTTCTGGGTCTCTGGACAGGGTATTACTTTTCATTGCCCTTTTCTCTGTGTGTTATCTATGCATAAGCCCATTCTGCTTTTGTTATGTAAGAAACTCTAACTTGACTTAGTATATGATAGGAGGAGGTTGGGTTAGGATCCTCTTTTGCTCAGTTCATGCTTTGTTTTAATTTGCTTTTCCCAGCAGAATGTGTATGTATGTGCTAAACATTTTACACAAAGCATTCAGAAAAGGTTGTGTGGTTAACAGAAGTGCAAGCTATGAAATGCATTGCTGAAGGCAGAACCRTTGTGAAAAAGCATCCTGATGTATTTTACCTTTTCCCCTTTCCAGAGGGATGTTAATGCTGCTGAGTTGCTTTCTTGAAAGTAAAGGAAATGCTGGCATTAGTTTTGTTTTGGTTTTGTTTTTGGTTTTTTTTTTTTGTTGTTGTTTTTTTTTGGGTTTGTTTTTTTTTTTTTTTTGTTTTGAAAGTAAAGGAAATGCTGGCATTATTTTTGTTTTGTTTTTGTTTTTTGTTGTTGTTTTTATTTTTTTTTATTTGTTGTTTTTTGGTTTTTTGGGTTTTTTTGGTTTTTTTTTTCGTTTGGACAGTTTTTTGCTTTGCCTGTTGGTACTTCTTAATTCTTTACTGAAGGCGATGCTGGCTGTTTGTGGCTTTGTCCTGGTGCTGCTGCAGCCTGTGTGACYATTCTGTTCCAGCAGAAACATACTCATCCTCTCAGTATGGACTGGCACAAGTGCAGCTCAGAGAGCTTTCAGAGGAGCTGCTACTACCAGCTTGGCTGCAGAACTGTGGCTCCTGGACATTTTCTGCCCTTTTTCTGAGGAAAACCCTCAGTGTTCTGTCCTTGGTTGTGATCCTGCCAGATGGMATCCATTGGTCCCCTTTGACTGTTCATTCTCTGCTTTGTTTGTCCGTGCACAGGTGGCAGTGCCTTGCTGTCCTTCTCTCAGGCCCTTGTGTCAAGAAGCAGTAAAACATGTTCTTGTTTATCCTTTGCTGCAGATGGAAAAGAGATGGAAGTGGCAATAAAGTTGCTCACCCAGTTACTGGCAAGAACATCTTGCAGTTCGTAGCCATCAAGAGGAGAGACTGTGGGGAGTGGGCCATTCCCGGGGTAAGGGCAAAGCTCCAGAGGCAGTTGACATTTCCCTGCTGGTGAGGCCATGAGGCAGATATGACGCATGTATGGTGCAAGTGGATGTGATATACTAAGAGGAGCTAAAATGTGTAGAATCTGAGGGATTGTCAATTTTTTTTTGTTTTCCTCTCTCTAAGGGGATGGTGGACCCAGGGGAGAAGATCAGTGCTACCCTGAARCGAGAATTTGAGGAGGAGGCCTTGAACTCTCTGCAGAAATCACCTGAGGAGAAAGCAAAACTGGAGAAGCAACTCCACAAGCTGTTCAGCCAGGAACATTTTGTGGTGAGCTCTGTGTCTCYTGTGGCAGCCTCTTGAGCTATGCATGTAACTCACAGCTGTATGGAACYTGAAAAATTGCAGCTGAAATGAAAATAAGTTGTGATACTCATGTTCTCGCGGTGCAGGAAGTGGAAGAGACTGTTGAAAACTGTAAAGGCAAATGTGTTAGAGGGAAAGAAAAAGGTGTGACTGATTTCACCTTGTTTGTTGTGACACTGAGCTTGTTCTGGTTTGTTTGGGGCTTTATAGGTGTACAGAGGATATGTGGATGACCCTCGTAACACTGATAATGCCTGGATGGAGACAGAGGCTGTGAACTATCATGATGAAACAGGTAAATATCTCCAGGTGTGCTCTTAGTTGCATTTTACTATGTATGTTGGTTTGAAATTGGCTCCCTTGTTGAGCTGAGAACGGCGATGAAATCAGGAGAGTGTGAAAGTCAGGTGCAAAATATTGGAATAGATTTTTAAATTGTCGTGTTGTCTTGGACTCTTATTTTTCACCTGTACAATAAATCAATCTAGTCAGGTGATTCTGATGTGTTCAAGCCAGAGACTTAATGTAGTGACATTTCCACTGAATTTTGAGTAGTAGATTCCAGTTGTGAAGTTTCTCATGCCACTAGTCCAAGATTTGTCAGCCCCTAGAAGTAGTGGACATAGTGTTTCTTTGGCCTTTCCAATACAGAATAGAAAAGCATTTTCTTGGTTGTTGTCTATAAAGTCCTCAGATTCTTTTTTAGAAGCAGTAAAAACTTCAGAAAGAGAGCAATTTAGAAGCCTTTATGCATCCCTTCTTAAATAGTATTTTTGACCTTGGGGCCTTCAGTAAAATTTGAATGATTTTGGTTTTTTTCATAAGTGTATGTAAGTTTCAGAATTCAGTTTGTCCTGTGGAATAGTATATAAGAAAAGCAGCAGTCAAACGTTATGCAAGCAAACAAAAATCCAGGCAGAGRGATTGACTAAACTTGGGTGGTAAGCACATGTTGTCAGCTCTCCAGTGGCTTTCCAAGCTGCTGCTGATACTCTAGGAGTGGTGACAAGGAGTTAATTCAGATTTTCCACTTAGATTTGCTTTAGAGTAGTGCAAGTATGAAAAATGTTTCTGGCACAGAATCAGAAGTGAGAAAATAGTCTTTTTCTCCTGAAATACCGTTGAAGGTTGCTGCCTGTGAAGGGTAGAACTGGTAGGATGTGAGAGGCAAAAAGCAGGAAGAAAAGACTGAATAACRTGTCCTGACTCTTGTTTTGTAAACAGGTGAGACAATGGATAATTTGCCTCTGGAAGCAGGTGATGATGCTGGAATGGTGAAGTGGGTTGACATCAGTGAGAAGCTTAAGCTGTATGCAAGTCACAGCTACTTCATCAAGCTGGTGACTGAGAAACTGGGAGCCCACTGGAGTGAGGATCCTGGATCTGAGTGCCATAAGTGATGGAAACTTGGAACTGACAAACACTGAGAGGGGAATACATTTATCAGCCTTGAAACAGATGTCCTTGTCATCCTCAGTGGAAATTCTGTGAAATTCAGCTGGGAAAAATACTGGACAGTGATAAACAGGCTGTTTCAGAGACTTCAGATTGTTTCTTTTGATTTCTTAGTGTGAAATGAGAAGAATGTGGAGCTCTTGCTTTGCTTTCTTGGCTTCATCATTTGCTGCTGTTTCATAATGTCTGCAGATCTGCATGGCAGYACTGGGATTCTGTCTGGAGGTAGCTCACAGGCTGTTCACCTCAGCTCTGTATTTTTGCACTGATTCCTTGTCAGGACTTTGAATCCCTAAGGAATGAGACACTTGCTACATAATAAAGTGAAATTGGTTTTCTGAGTCATTTCATTTAACATGTCTTTGCAGTGATTTTCTATCTTGAGAGATTAGTTTTCACATTTAATTACTTTTTGGTTTACAGTATGGATGGTATTCWCATCTGAATGTGTGACAGAGCCTCTGTATAAAAAGAAAACTGTTGGAGGATGAGACTTAGTGACTGATTTGAGGAGCTGAATTTTGATGTTCCTCTCTTCCCACTGCTTATGGGGGTACAGATGTTTTGGGAGATTATACCATGAGCAGAATCAGTGGAAAGAGCAGCCTTAAAGTATAATCTTGTAAATCATGCTGTTTTTTTATCCTTTAGGTGATGTGAGTAACTTGCAGTCAGGAGGCTGATTTGGGATTTCTATGGCACTTATGTTGCTATCAGGAGCTGCACAAGAGTTACTGACATCTCTCCCTGTGTTTTCAATCAATGTAATTTCTATTAATTATGTACTGGTATCAGGAGTTGTGACATTAACAGCTAGGAGCTGATGTTGAGATCTGAGGACTTCAGGAATTTTGATCCATGTGTTGAAATAAGGTGGTGATAAATGTTGTGATCTGGAATTGCCTTGTGTAGCAGTACTGTGACACACTCATGTGCTGTTAGGACTTTATCCACATCCTCTTAGCTGATGAATGGTTYTAGGGCTTGCTCCTTTTCAACCCTACCCCTGCTCCTGATTAGCTAATTTTCCCTGAAAGAGTAATGCAGGAAACCCTGGGAATCTTGCAGAGCAATTAATACGTACCTTTCAAAGGAAAAAGTAATGCCAGGARGTATTAATTTTTCTTTCAATCCTTTCTCACCTCTTCCTGCCCATCTGATTTCTTCTGTGATGTGATAGATTATGTRGAGCAGGCCCCCAGCAGTGCAGTTGGGTTTTGAAAGCATGACCCACTGGAACAGACCCTTCTTACCGGGTCAGGGGAGGTGGTTCAGTAGTCTGTATGAACAATTTTTAGTATTCTTGTTTGCCTCAAAAAACCACAAGATGTCGTGAGTCATGCCCTCAGACATTTTGGGTTGATTAGTTTACTTCTCAGCTGATAAAAAGACTGGGGTTTTTTTGTTGTTTTTTTTTTTAATAACAACCCCTGCTAATGCTTGGAGGATTGATAAGCTTGGCAATGGAAATGTGTTATAAAAAAGGAATATTTCTTGTGTGTTTCTTCAGTATAGATTGTCTGACTGTAGTGGTTGTGGAGGTGAYAATACTGAGAGTACTGAACCTGCTACCTGAGAGGCAGTGTAAATACTTTCTTTATCCTGAAGAAATGGGAACTTGAGAATTAAAGTCCCTACTTTTTGAGGCCAGCTGTGTGCTGGCAGTGTGCTTGCAGTTTGAGCTGTGCTTTCTGKCACCAAAGTATGTGGGGGTTTAACAAAAAAAACTCTTGAAAGAGCTCCTGAAAATAAGTTTTTGGTTATGGTGCTTGCTTGATCCTTCTATTTAATGATTATTTTACTAGTAAGTAAGTAGGTTTGGGTACACGTGTCTGGGGAAGATCTTGTAGGATTCAGTTTGGAAGAAGTTGGCRTCATGTTGGCCTACTGAGGTCTGAGGCCACTGACATCAAGAGCTCATCAGATGGCATTTTTATCTGCTCCTTAATACATTGTGTACTTCATATATCCTCAGCTGTAATCATCTTGGCCAAGGTCATCATCTGCCCTGCAGAACTTGGACTATTTGCCCTGATAAATTATTCCTTGTATCATTTCCTRGTAGTGGGTTTGAGCAGAGCAGTGGTGAGCATTGTCTCAGTGGAGATTAAGTCAATCCTTGTGAGTTATCCTCATGTGAACTATATTTGATTATKTTAAGGTGGCTGAGTTGTGGCTGCTGAAAGAGCAAAAAAGCAATAGGCTGTAGCCAGGCAGGAAAAGTGCTGTCAAAATTACTTTTTCCCTGGAAGCATTTGAATTCCCAGAGAAAAGATCTTTTCCAAATGGAATTAGCAGAGAGAATATGCTTCTGTACATGCAATCCAGGTTGATTTATTTACACACTGCTGTGTGATGTTACAGAACATGAAGTGAGCAACAAAGTCAGGCTTAGGAGAAAAAACTGGCAGTGAAACTGGTTTTGCTGGGAAGTAATCTSTGGTTTGTGCAAGAAGTTCTTGTGTTGAAATTAGTCACAGTTTAATTAGTTGTGTCCCAGGGCATCAGGCTAGTGTTGGACTGGAGTTATCAGCCCTCGGTTCAAGAGCAAATGAGCAAGGGGAGAGGGACTCCCTCTATTTAAGCCACCAAAACAGCATTTCTGAATCCCATCTTTTCATTGGAGAGGCAATGTGGTTCAGGTGAAAGGTGTTTGCTGCTCATCCTTTGTAGAAATAATAGCATTTGGGGCTTTTTCGTAGAGCAGAGCATGCCTGGAATGTTTTCAGTGAAGTGCTTGCCTTAAAATCACAATGTTTTGGGGATTCAGAAATAATCTCATCCTGTCCTGGTTTTTTATGCTTAAATTTTGCCTCTCTTGAGACAAGGAAAAGATGGGAAATAGCGAAAGAAACWGAATTYTYTTTGACAAAGTTCTGACAAAACCCRCATATCTAAGTAGATTTCTAATTTATTTGAGACTKCTATGTTAAGCTGACAATACAGTAAATAAAGGAAACAAGTTYCACTTCGGTGTGGGGTAAAATCTACATTCTATAATTCTACTGAAGAGCTTTGTGAACAGCTTAGTCATTAGGTTATTAGTATTTATTGGTTCAGAGAGATCATGGATACACATGGGGGAAAATGTTGGTTGTTTAGCTATGAACCAATTGAAGTAGTTAAATTTTTCTGCTGCTAATGAATGTAAAAATCTTCTACGTTTGTGTTATTTGATAAGAATTCTTGTGAACCTTATTCCACCTTTTTCTTGAAAGCTGTGAGGTGGTTAATTACAGAAAGAAGCAGGATTCACTATTTTTAGTGCAGTACTGGGAGTCTGTTCAGCCAGGCTCAGAAAAGGAGATTTGCATTTACGTCTTCTGCAACAAAGAAGAAAAAAACATTATTAACATTTTATGCCAAAGAGACATTTTTGTGCTGTATCATTATAAATAAARTGACTGATGCTATAAATGAGCAATCACTGGCAGAAATACATGTGTATTAAGATAACTTCTTGCAGCTTTCTTCCATATGTGTTTCATGACTGATAAATTGTCATCAGAAGAGCTGGAAAAATTCTGGGAAGACCAAAGGCTCTGTGTGTCTGACCTCTGACCAGAATCAGCCTCCACTTAAAATTACAGACCTGCTAATAGGATTTTGGACATGTTTCTTCAGTCTGCTTGTTTGGCCAAATGCCTTCTGTCACATAACTCTTCGGGATTAACCTGTGTTGTGTTGTTAACCTCATTCATCTTCTGTGGTCTTGTTCTGTTTTCCTCTCAGCACAGTAGCCACGAGCTGCTGCTTATAATTTTTTTTTGCCTTACATTGAGGTTTGAGCAATGTTTTTGGTAGGAACATTCTGTCAGGCACGTCTGCTTGTTCTTTTAAGTTTACCTTCCTTAATCCCAAAGCAGTGGCACCATTCCTTCAAAGCAATGAGTTTGTCCTGGTCTCCATCACACTCTTGGAAGAAACGGGTTATGCAGTGTTCCATGGGAACCAGGGAGGCTCTCAAAGGTGCGAGCTCMGAGTGTGTTAATAATCTGAAAGAAAGAACAGGTACGGAGAGCTGTATTTCCTTAATAAATCAACAGGATTATCAAAGATGATCCAAGACACTGGAAAACTACCACAGTGGCTTTTCCAGAGATGCCCCAGTGGCTTCTGTTGTGATGCTTCTGTAGTGGCTCTGTCCTGGGTCATTATGAACATGTCTAATATGTGATAAACTAAAATGCTTTTGCTGCAGTTTGTTTGATAACRTCTTTTTTCCTAGAACAAATACCGCATGTGTAATAATTACAGGTATTGCAAGTAGCAAATTGCTCACAATTCATCAGTTGTGACATTAGTCCTCAAGAGATCAAGCTTGTGAAAGTGCTTGGTAATGTTCTAGGACATCATGAGTGTCCTGAGGTACTGARGGTCTGAAGTTGGAAATATGGATCCCTTTACCAGGTGGTATGATCAAAACCTTGAAATCAAGTCATGTTCTCAGAAGCTGTAGGCTTCCTCTGAACTGTGACTTTATCTTGCTTCTTAAACTGGGAGACCTCTGTGGTGTTGAAAACTACAAATGCCTCACAAGTGGATTATTGTTGCCAGGGTTCTGTCCTTTGTGCTTATCCTGTTGCTCTTGGCTTCAGTAATGGGATTTCTTTCTGATGGAGAGCATTAGTAGGCATTAAGACACTGTAGACCTTGCAGTGTAATACATGATCATGCAAGGCAAGAGGATAACAGGTTCTGACCTCGGACATGATCAGGAAAACGAGAGAAAAGGTTCTGTGTTTAGGAAGAGGGGAATACTGGCTTCTAACAGCTGAGGGATTGATTCTATATGCAGAGAATCCTTTGAGCAGTTTAGAAAAGTAAAACAGCAAATCAGAACTGGACCCACAAATGTTTTTTTACCTATCAACAGGGTGCTGATCAAGCTGGTGAAACTGCCAGTGCACAGGATACACATACATGTGGTAGTTTTTCTCAAAGTCRTGCAGGAGCAGCTCGACCGGGTGGTCACCAGCCACAAGGCGTTTGTCATTCTGGTAGATCTTTTTGACCTGAACAYGACACAGAAATTGTTATTTTTTGTTCAGGGACAAAGATCTGTCCTGAAAAGAAGTATCCGGAAAGACAGTGCTTGAGAGAAATGTAACTAGATAATAAAATACCATTAGGGAGATGGGTTTTAGTGTTTGTGACCATACACAGCATGTAAAGCTTGCCTCAGGTAGTCCAGGAGATTTTTGTTGCTGTCAATGTCAACTTTGGCARTAACTAGAAAGGAAGTGAAATTGTTGTGGTTTAATTGTCAGGCTCGGCTAAGGGGGCAGTAGCCTCAGCTTGGTAAGAAATTAAACCAGTTTTATTAAATCTTCTGTCCTGAGGCAAAGCAACTCATGTTTTGGTGTGAATTAAGCCATCTCAGAAGTCATCTAATTTATACCATTTAGTATGAGATGTTCTGGTCAGGTCAGTGTACCTGCATGGTCTTATCTGAAAAAGATTGCTGACCTTATTCCTTTGCTTTTCAGTTAGAATTCCAGAAGTGTTSAGGTCACGTTCATAATATTGAACAAGGATGTTCTTAAGCCAGTCTCGCATCCGGAGGGGAAACTGATCCACTTCATAATCAGTACAGGGGGGGATGTCTGYGCCAAAGAGGAAAGCTTTTGTTAACCAATCATCTGTTAAATCCCCATYCAAGCATTTTTGAGCCCAGTTAGATTTGACTCTCACTATCAAACTTCCAGTTAAAACTGATGGAGCTGTTAATACATAAAACTGTGAATGCATCTAATGTGTTCAATTATAAACCTACAATTTTTGGTGTACATGCTTAACCAGTTGTGCAAGCCACAACCCTTGCATATCTGTGCAGCTTCTGAGCATAGTTGTGTAGTGAAGCTGTTATCAGTCAGTTGCATGAAAGCAGAGCTTTCGACAGCACAGGAATATTCTGGCTGGGAATGCACTTTCCTCCTACCTGTTGAACAGGTTGGAAATCAGTTCTGGCTTTTAGATCCTGACTTACACATTTGGCATCTTAGTTTGGTCGTTTGATGTTTTTGGGTTCAGTTTTTTGGTGGTTTTTTTCCGTGGGGGTTTGAGATGGACATTTTCATTTATTAACTGTCTGCAAACACTTTTTTTTCTGGTGAAGGATTTACAAAAACCTTCAGAAACTATAGCAACAGGAACATGAAAGACAGTGCAGGGGAAAGATAAGGTCAAAAACAAATTGGTGTAAGCACAWGAGAGATGTCTTGGTTTCAGATACTTTTAAACATGTTTAGGTTTTAAAGGCCTTAATTGGCAGATAATTGATGCACAAGTGGCAGTTTACAGGAGTAAAGGTAATCTAGGGCTTGCTGATGAGTTAAAGCAACTGTTTTTTTATATCTACGTGAATTTTTCACAGAAAAATAAGCCTTACATTTGCAGGAGCCCATGTAGTCTAGGTGCAGCTGGCGTCCCATTTTYGTCCCTTCCAGTTGACATTTGGTGCCAAAGAGCTGACATGTGCCTTCATAGGTTTTGTTATCTGTACCACAAACCTAGAGGAGGAGGGAAAAGCAAAACCACCCCACCCCACCCCACTGTGTTGAGAAAAATCCTTGTCACTCATGGAGGCATTACAGTAATAAAAGCATCATTAGCATGTGGTGAACACCCACAGGGAGTACATGTGACCAGAAGCATTGAAAGTAATAGTTGTCRTATGCCCACGTGAGGATTAGTTATCTGTGCTTGCACGCCCAGTTTTGCAATACTTGRGTTTATTTTTGTTGCTGTAATACAGTCTCTGAGATGCTGTGGGATTATTTCATCATTATAGTAATTTTCAATAACTAAATTATTTCATTATTTTACGTGCCAGTACTCAGCATGTGCTSTAAAACACCAAATGGATAAATAGAAGTTTTAGTGACAGGGAAAAGCWACAATCCCTGAGAGACAGAGTGAAGCAAGCCGGGTGCTGTGTAGTTTCATGGGCTCATACAGCTCTCAAGCCACAGTCAGTGAGTTTTGGTGCTTTTTACTTTTGCCTTTACTGGAATCACTCAAACTCACTCGGAAACTTTTCAGGGTAAATCATTCTAAGTAACAGCATGGCAATGTGTTACCTTGTAAACACTTTGGGTGGCTTTTCCCAGTCCTGTGCACTGGGTGAAATACTCACATGCTCRTAGTCTTTGGTGGGAGGGCATGCAGCAGGATCTTGGCAAATGCAGAAGGGTTTCCCTTGTTTGTCTGCATGACAGACTTTGCCTCTTTTGCAGTGGAAGTTCCGACATGGGYTTGGCAATCCTAGCAGGAAAGAGGGACTATTAGAGGTGATGGGATRAAGCCAAGTGTTKGTCAGATACTAACAACAGCCCAAGMAAAATACAGCCCAATATTCTCCAAGAAGTTCAAACGCATTTTAAAATTTGTTAAAATGAAGCTGGATCTTGTGTTGAATWAACCAAGCCAAACTTTAAATGAGGATTTTTGTGAAACTTCTAGCAGTCCCATGTTTGAATTGGATGGGCAAATAATTTTCTCAGAAAAAAAAAAGCTGTTTCTTCTGTAAGGACTGACATTCACTTCCAGCTTCCTTTGGTGAACCATTTCCCATCTGTCTTTGCTGAATCAAGCACTGGCATTTGTCCCACTKCTACTTGAATTCAAACTACTGTTCTGAGACTGAGGGCTCTCAGTGCMAGGTAATTCCAATTTCTCTGTAACTGACACAAAAATTCGTGCACTGCCTAGAAATGTTTTTCACAAACAAATTACTAAATCTAAGGGCGTATGGAAGGGATTGGCTGTGAGCACTGGATTAGGCACAAGCACAGCTCAGTCACATGAAATCCTGTGCTGCAAAAGGCAGAAAGGAAATGCAGASCAGCAGATTCCCCAGCTTCAGAGTTGGGAGTTATGTGACAGCTTTCCATGGGGCTTACCAAGGAGAACCTTCTCATTCCTGTTGCTGGCACTTTCCATCTCACCATGGGAACTGCCTGTAGTCTTGACCTGTACAGTCACAGAGGCATAAGCAGAAAGCTGTGGTAAATCTTGGGAAGAAAAAAAATAATACTTGGGCACAATTTTTTCAGGACCAAATATAGAGCTGACTGAGACACAGTTTGCTTTGCTTGCAGCAGAGAGGTTGCTATGCAAAATGTGTKAGAAGAGCATAAAGCCTCTGGTACTATTAACATGCTCTTGTTATTTGGGGAAAAAAATAGAGTAGGAGGTGTAGAGGGAGAGAAATGGGAACTCAGTAAGGCCTGAGTTTCTTATAATTATTCTGTGGACTCTAGTCCTGCCTTCCAAGCTGTAGATTTTTATGTAGTAGTGTTTAAAATCTCTGTGAGGAAGAAGTGAACAGGCTGTCCCAGCAAGCTTGAGACTGGGTTTCAGGTTTTGTGTCTGTGTATCTGTATTGTTTGTGTGTTTCATTGCACATCCCCTTGGGGCTGGAGCTCTTGTGTGAATGGTGCTCTCTTCCTTTCTGGCCCAATTCACCTAAATGTTCTGTGTGCAGTGACACAGCATGAACCAGAGGGATAGTGAGTAAAAGAGGAGATGAGACTTCTGCATATTAATAAGTTATTACACCTGTTTTTTTTTCAACATGCCATTTCAATCAGCAGGAATTAAAATTTGGAACTGGTCCCTCTCCGCCTTTTTGTAGTGTCCCAATGTKATTTTAAAGATAATTTACCTTATCTTCACTTTCCATTGGATTAATKCTCTGAGCAGAGCTGCTCATTTTCAGTTGTTGCTTGTTTTCAGAATTAGGTGGTTCATTATCATAATCATCTTCAGAGTGAGCAAGGTCTTTAATCTTGACAATTTGGTAATCCTCAGTCTCTCCATGAGCTTCAGTGCCACCTTCAGTGGTTCCTTCCCCTTCATGCTCAGTACTGGTGCTCTCCTGGTCATTACTCTGGATTCTTTCCTCTTCCTCAAAGGCTGCTTCTTTCCAGGTATTGCTGAGATACTCTTCACCATCAATGTCACCACTGTCRTGACCATCATCATCATCATTGCTGTCTTCCCCATCTTGTATTTTCACCACTGTGTCATGATCACTCTCATAGTTCACTTGAATATCATCTTGTCTCTCTTGACTTTGCTGTTTGCCATCCTGGTATTCATTATGGGATTTTTGGGAGGAGGGGATTTCTTCCTTATAGGTCTTCTTCTGGCTGTTCTCACTCTCTTCTCCTTCTAGGTCAAATTTCTCTCCATGTCTCTTGGTTTTCCGGGTTGGTTGGCTGGAATCTCTCAGGGAATCTCTCAGGAGTTCATCCAATTGCATGCTGCTCTCATGCTGCTGTCTTTTGTATCGGTCACCTTGACGTTTCCGGTGGSCTTTGTGCTTTTTGTCTCTGTAATCAGTTTCTTCACCCCATTCCTCATCCTCTTCTTCCATACTTTCCTCTTCATYGCTTTCACTGTTTTTTTCAGACAGGCCAACAGCATTTTTGTTGTATTTCCACATGTTATGCTCACGATCATGGCTGAAAGTGCCCGCTGGGTGTTCTGGGTGGCCTGGAAGGTGTCGGTTTGCCGTGTTCCCATGTTTCTCACGCTTCCTGAGCTGCTCATGCTCGGAGCTGGACTGTCCTCTGCCGCTGCTCCCAGAGTCACTGTCCTGGTTATCAGAAGCCAAACCTAGTTTATTGTGCAGTGCAAGGAAATCGATGCTTTTCAGGCCGTTTTTCACTTGATGCTCACTGCCAGTTCTTCCTTGTTTCCTGATGGTCTGAGGCTCATCCCTGTATTCAGTGCYTGGTACTGATACCTCTGGTTTTAAGTTTCTGTGACTGGGCAGCAAATCACCCTTATCTACATATCCTGTGTTCTCTTCCTTTGAGGCTTCAGGATGGATATATTCACTCTTTTAAAAAAATAACAAGTAGATTAATAAATCATAGGATTTATTTGAAGCTGATGCAGTGTTATTTTTGCCTTGTATTGCAAAGCGTGACACTGGCTTTATTTGTTTACTTTGTATGTGCTCCTCTTAAACTAGCCCAGAGCACGAAATTCACTGCTGATGTCACTTCTATTTCTCAGCAAATCTGTTTGTCCCTTCTCTTATTGCTGGAGTTTCTGAAGAGGTCTGTGCAACTCTGTTCAGAGACAGATGCATATGGGTGTCTTGTGAAATCTCAAAATGCTTAATTAGTATTTTAGTCATAACTCCTGGCACTTGTAGACTGCAGTAATTATCACTTACATCAGAGARGGGACATGCGAAATTTAACAGATAAGGGAAAAGTTAAGGACCTGGGAAAAGAGGAGCAGGGGAAGAGAGGGCACCTTTCACAAGGTGTCATGACAGTTATTCCTGAGGAGWGCCCTGCATTGATTTCATAATCCCTGTATTCATCTCCTTCGGGTCTGATACACCATTGCTTCCTGGCTGAATTCACCAGGACCTCTTGTGTGTGGTGGCAATTTCTTTATTATAAGATCAACAATATGTGTTTGAGTGGCTTTTTTTTTTTTTTTTTTTTTTTTTTTTTTTTAATGCTGTGAAGCCAACAGCAGAACAAGCATCTTCAGTGGAAAATGCTTGAGAAGAAAGCAGGGACTAAAATAACTGTCATGTCTTGCTGCAGCAATTGCTTTTGTGCTGCTGTGTGTGCTTCTGAACAACACTTATGGATGTCCAGGGTTGCTTATTGCTTACAGCAGCATAGCACCTGATGCTGATTTTTTCTTAAAGCTTTCAGGGAGTTTAATTTGGGAAGAATAGTCCTTCTCATCATCCAAGTTGTTGGAATAGCTTTTCCTTTAGTTTGGGCAGTCTCATGGCTGCTTAGTAACAAACACTCCACTCACAAATACTTATACAATTTTTTTTTTAAAGGTAGGATTAGAAACATTAATTTGGCTCTTGTACATCAGCTATATTGTATTTCTTAATGTCAGAGTGGTACCTTAATGTTTTACAATTTTGTCTTTTGCCTCTTGTCCTTGCTGATGTGGGAATAGTATTGGGAAATAAATTCACTCTATCAGTTCCAATTCTAACCTTTTCAGGGGAAGATTGTATGTTTGCTCAAATCTAACAGAAACTCACTGTGGAACTTTTCCAAAATTCTATAGATTCAGAAAACACAAGGCCAAAAAKATTGTCTGTTGTGGGTGCCAGTGTCTGAAGCAGCAGTTTGAGAAAGATTTGGCTCATGCCTTGGCAGGAAGCCTTGTCCTGCACTTGTCCTGCAGAAATGTACCTGGATGTGGCTTCCAGATGCTGCTTTCTGTTATACCTTGGTACATCTGTACAAAACCAGCTCTTAGAACTCAGTGGTCTTGAGGGAACTTGGGCAAATTGCAGTCACTGTAGGGAGCAAACTGCCTTTGATAGATGATGCACACACTTGGAACTCATGATTCATTGGCTATTACAGTTTTTTATTTTAATGCAAGTATCTTGTACAAATTAATGTTTGTACCATTTTATCTGCTGGATGCTTCATTAGGAAAAGTTAATTTTTTGTTTTTCATAGTGCAGAGCACCATCTGGATTGATATGAAATTTATGTGGAAAGCCATACAGAGTGGAATACAATTTATAATTAAAAAAAAAAAAAAGGTTAGCATAAGAGTTGTGATTTTGAATTTCTTAGTAYAGAGCATGATCTGAATTTAGTAGTTCTGAAACATCCAGTGGCTTGCAGCCAAGATCCATTGTGTCTGAGCCACAAAGGCTCACCAGAACAGTGCAATAARAAGGAATTTTAATTTGGGTCAGCCATGAATGGAAAACTGTGGGCTCTGCCATTAGCACACATACATGGCATAGGGAGGGCTGATGAAATCCTCTGTCTCATTGTCACCAGGGCATCTGGCTCCTCACACACAGAGTGCTCTGCCAGCACAAGCTGTGTCTAATGCTCTGCCCTGTGAATAATGAAATGTATGGTGGCTAAAATTATTACCTGTTTGAGACTGCATGTGATCCCTTGCTGTGATAAATTGAGCATTTTGTCCCCCTCCTGTCCTGAAGCTGTGGCAACCACAATTTTGACTGTCACTGGAGCTTATTGCTTGTACAAATATGGTGGTGGCAATATGTGGGGATTCATTTAAGATAATTTTGTCAATAAGTGAAACTTCTATTTTGAACTTCAGACATTTTCCTGTTTACAATTGTTTAATATGCAAGGCATGAGACAGTTTGCACTGATTGTTGGGGTGAGATGGCCTGAAGATTTTTAACATAAATCAATTTGCCAGCCAGTATGTATGTGCTAACATGTTTTTGTATTCAAGATGAATAATGTCAGTTACTTCTGATTGTTTAAAGAACAAGAAGAATACCTTTTCTGGAGTTTTCTGTCTGTGAGTTCTGAGCTTGTGGTTTACAGGATGGGTCTGAAAAAGACAGATATATGAATACRTGCATGTCCATAAAAATCTTGTATAGGTTAATGGGACAACACAGAATATCCTTAAATTGGGAAATTAGGTGCCTGGTAATAATAGCTTGGTGAGGACTTACTGGAATAGCAAGAGCTGGTCCTACAAGATAAATGAAGAGAGCTACAGCCTTCATGCTTTSCAGGTCTTGTAGAGGACAATAGTTAATGGTACAGAGGTAGGSCTTAGAGGTTTCCTTTCTGCAAGAAACAGGAAATAAAAAAGAAGTTAGAATTTGGTTATAATGACCTAGAAATGACTGCTGGAAGCAATGTAGTGGCTGCTGTAACTTTAGTCTGGAGATGCACAAAATTGCCGTGCAGTGTCCTGTAAACCTGGATGTTACACCAGCTCACCTAGAGAACACTCTGCTCTCAGTTCTTTGACAGGGATTAAGCTGTAAAACGTGCTCACAAACTCCAGTGGTGTTACTGAAAGGCAGAGCTGTGAAYGGACACAGGCTGAGCCCTGTAAGTATTTATCCATTCCCTGAGATAATACTTTGTGAAAAAATGCCTCTTTTTTATTGAACCCTGAGCAGTGCCTGTTTGTGGCATCTCTGTGGCTGAGGTTCCTCCTGGCTGCTCCCCTCTGTGTCTGTGCTAGGGAGAATTAAGCGGTGAAGCTTTGCTCAGCAGGTGCCAAAGCTCCAAAGTGCTACCCAAGCTGCTTGAAGACGGGGTGCAGTGCTGCTTTGGATGCAGCCCTGCTTCTGTGTTTTCTCGGAAATTGTCACCCAAAGTGTACGCTTTTGGAAGATCCCTGTGTCAAACATTATTTAATGTCAACATCTTTTAGTTAATGAAGATCAAAATACTCATTAGTGGGGCATATCTAATATACAATCCATTTTTTCTTTCAGTTAGCTCATTTAGTCTCCAAATTACATCTTGACTAATTATCTATTATCTCTTTGGCATTCACAGTTAGTTGTTTAAGATGTTTTCRGAGGGAAAGGCACAACAAAAGCCATTAATGAGCATATGCAAAATGCCTCACTGGGCTGGGTATGGGCAGTCACTTCAGATCAAGGCAAGTGTTGTTGGACTGAAGGTTATGCAGGCAACTTGTCACAAATGCAGGGAAACMATCCAATTTCATGTAAGGCCCTAAAAACTGCGTACTGTGCTTTTTGAGGGCCTGGCAAGYGACTGAGGAAAGAAGGATTTGAATGTCAGGTAGGTTTGGTTTCTGTTTCTTTCCGTTCCTGGTGAGCAACGCAGATCTGGGCAYGACGCTTAACTGCGTTTCCTTTTTTTAAAACTCTCATTTGTCTCATTTGTTTTTGTAAACTAGTTTGGGAGTTATAATTGAAAAGCTCTGCTTTTTAATTTCTTCACTTATACTTAACTGTATTTTATTTATAATTGCAGTTTTCTAGTTTAGCTTGTGTCTCTGTAAAAATTGCTTCTACCGCCTTTGTCCTAATAATGAAGAAGCAGACAGAATAAATCTGAGTTAAAGTGGCAGGACAGGGCTTTTGTATATTTTTTCCTTCTTAGTAGCAAGCCCAAGCAGCACATAGGAAGCATAAGTCTCGAATTAAGACTTGAATAAGTATTGAATTATTAGGGAAGCCTGACCACACCAAATTTAGTGTGAGATTTTTTTTTTTGCACTGAAGTCTAAGTGGGAAGACACTTMGTTCTTGTTTAATTTCTGAGTATGTCCTACAGCAGAGAATTTTTAAAAACAAGTTTTGGTAACAAATAAATTTAATTGAACTATCAGAAAGGGAYTATTACACAAGAAGCTATTTTTAAAAGCAAGGAGACATCTCCTCGGGAAATGAAGTAATTGTACTCCACAGGAAAATCTGTAGGAAAACTTAGCCAAAAAGTGAATAGGAAATTTCTTGAGTGTGGCGGGTTTTTTGACCAGGAAACAAGGAATTTAATTATACTTTAACTTGGGTTATTGAGTARGCAATGCTAACTAGGAGTGCTGGGTTTGCATGGCACAGTTTTGATTGCAGGAGGCTGCAGGGCTGCCATTCTAATAGTGTCAGCAGTCACTTGAGATACTCATCAATTACATGATTTCTTAATAAAAACATAATTGATACTCTTAAATTACAACTGGTATAGCACAATACTGTGTCTAGGCCTGTTTCAAAAGCCCTTGTGAGAGCATGAATAAATTATACATGTAGAAAGTGGTTCATGTGTGCACACACATAAAACAAAAAGGCAGAATTTGAGGCAGTTATCTGAGTAAAAGAAGGATCACAAAAAGAAAATAAATATTAAAGCATAAAACTTTTTCACTCATTCTGTATCAGTAAATAGCTGCTAACGAGAATTGATCCCTCTGGTGCTGCCAGTTTTACAGCTGCAAAAGCCATGGGGCATAAGTCCTTGATTGCTGAGTGCAAAAAAATCAAAACCAAACCAATAGTATTTCAGGACATCTTAAAGCAATTTTTAAACAAAGCAGTCACATTAACTTAATGTAATTGTTTAATCTCTTACTTTTCCCTTCTACCCTTTAATTTTATTTTCTACTTCATACCTGAGCTTTTTTTGAGTTTTGAGGTTTTTTACCAGAAGTTTCCATAATTTAAGAGCAGATCAAACCAAAACGAGCTGCTTTGATTTATTGTGAGGAGGGTCAAAATGAGACTTATTTATTAGGCAGAATTACTTTTATATCATCTGGTGGTAGATGCTGATAGAATCTGCATTTCTTTCACGGGCTCCCTGTTTGGTACATGTTTTCACTAGGTTGACCAGCACATTTTGTGCCTTGTGAAAGGCACATTTTGAGCCTTTCAAAAGGCTCTACCAGCCAGAGTTTCTCTTGCTCTTCTCCAATATGATAAAAGAAAGGAGAATATGTTTTTTTGGCCTTGTCTATTTGACTAAAGTTCCTAAACTGATATTTCAGGAGATTGTGGTAAATATTGGGAAATCAGGTCACACTATGGCTTTCAGCTGGACCACTGTGTGGTTCCACAAGAGGTGTGTACTTTCCTTGGCTCTTGTTGGCCATACTGCTTTGTAAAACCACTGGAAAAATAATTATTTCAGTGGTAAGATAGGGACTGTCCTCCTCAACACACCAACTACCCAGTGTTTTCTCTTACTAAGGACATTTCTTTCTGTTCTAGACATAAATGTCTGAAATGTGTTATCCTTAAAACAGATGATACTGTAAGAAAGCTTCTGCAATTTTGCAGTAAGAGGAAAAAGAATTTCAGAGGGTTAGATATAAATCTTTCTAAGGTTTTAATTAAGAATAAAGAAGAAACARTACCATAGCATTAGAAGAGGTGCTCCTTCTTGACCTGCCACTGATGAACTGGAAATCCTCAAGCCTTGCAATGTGTTGCTGCTTTTCCTGAGAAGTGTTTTGGAGTCTGAARCAGACCCTCTCAGCAAGTGCCTTGTGCTGCAAGCTTCATTGAAAGAAGATGGTACTCTTTGGGTCTTGGTGGAACAAGGAATCCTAGGGTCCCATGGGATGAAGTGGGGGCAATGGGCTCGTGGAATTCTGCTGGATTAATTGAATCAGAAAGACAATTTAGTGCGCATGGGCTGCGGGCCAGTGGAGCTCAGCGCTGTGTGGGAAGGACATATTTAGTGTTTTGCAGGGAGGGGAGCCAAAGGGAGCGGGTGCAAGAGTTTCTGCTGCATCAGCTGCTCCCAGAAGAGCTGAACTAAGGGATCTGCTGGGCAGCCACACTGTGGGCTCGGGGGCAAGTGGAGCACAGGGGATGCCAATCCCTGCTAAACTGCTCAGGGCTGTTTCAGTATGCTGCACGTACTGCGTGTAAGCCTGCAAAAAGGTAGAAACTCTAAATTACAGATGTAAAACCCAGTATTGGTTGGAGACTTGCATAGCTCCTTAGAGTTTGTTCTTTGGAAGCTGTTGCCATGGCTGTGCTGCCTGTATCCCATAGTGATGCTGCAGAGTGAGCTGGCGAGGAGCGTGGAAACCTCAACATGTCTCTGCAGCAGAGGCTTTGTGGGTTTTGGTTCTGCAAGCATTAATGAGTTTATTCTTTATCTTAATTTTCTCATCTCATTATTCCATAAAATGCTCCACCTGAACTGGAATGCTTTCTGGGAGATAGATTGTCTGGATATAGTGCAGGGGATGTTCCAATGTAAGAGCAGAGGCACTTCCAGTGCTGCACAGATAAATCAGCAGATGCAGCCACAAATTCCCCATTCTGCCAACATCCTCTCTGACTAAGGAGGACACTTTGCATATTGTGTTGGCATGACTGGAAGAGAGGTGGAAGCAAAATGAAATTAAGTGTGTGAATGGTAAGAGCTGTAATGCAARTGCTGAAAATTCAGCCACTTAAGATAATATTTTAATAGGGTTCTTTTTTAAGTTACGATTTAACTGGCTTCTGCTCCGTTCATCTGAAAAGGTAATAGACATTGGGGGTTGATTAGACAAAACACAGTGAGAAATGTACAAAAATTGACCATGTTTTTATGTGGCCAACTGTGAAGTTATGGTTAATACAAAAAAAAAAGAAAAAAAGAGCCTGAAATCACAGCTGAGCCCTCGCTCTGTAGACCAAGCAGAAAAAAACCCTTTGACAAAAGCCCATGAGAAATTCTTTAAATCCCCTCTCCTTTTCTCTCTGCTTCTCTGCCTGGAAACTAATTCATGCCTATTGGAGTTGAAATTCTGCTGGTCTGTCAGCCAGTGTCTGAAAGGAGTGGGGATATTTCAGAACTTCCCGTTTGTTTTTTCTTTTGTTGTGCATGCTGAAAAGATGATGGGATTTATCTATTCAAAACTTCATTGTGTGGTGTGCTGTACCATCATATTAGCTTTATTGGGTCATCAAAGATAAGTAGTTTTCCTGTGATTTATAAAATATTCCAGAAATGGATGGATCCTCAGCTGATAGAAGAAAATTTTTCAGGTGGCTGCCCAGAAATTACGACAAGTACACCAATGTTAATCTTATGGTAGCAAAATATTAACTTTTTGTCATAAGATGTTCAGGTAATGGCTCTTAATTGCCTTAAAGTTCTTAGTTCAGAAAAAAAAAAGGCGCCAGACTGTGAAGAACTGTGCAGAAACTTGAAGCGGAAATTTGTGGGAGTTTGAAGGTTATTACTGGAAAACTGTGAATGATTTGTAGGCTTTGCCTGTTCCTGTGTTTAAACAGCTTTCCTGGGACTTAGAGGGCAGTGGGGAGAAATTTTTTTGATTTTGAGAATATTGAAGAATTCTTGTTTATCAGAGCTGTTACATATTTACAAAATATTTGATCAAACACAATTTTCTGGCTTTGCATCTGATGACAAAGTGCTTTGGTTGAGAAGATCTCTGGCTGTTTTCTGATGTCACCAGGAGGCCTGAGCTTGTCTTGGAGCCTTCAGTCCTGGTGCTCCAGTCCCACTATGTTGGGCTGTGTGATTTTTGAAAATCCYTTCAGTGGTGGCTTAGTGATTCTCCTGCCAGAAAGAGATGCTGTGCCATTGTGGGGGGCAAAGGGAAAGCCAGGTTGTTGCTGAGATAAGTGAAAAGGGAGGATATCCAGCAAACAATAAAGAAAGTTTAGATATGGAAGAGAGATGACAGAAGACTACAGGAAGGTGAAAAAATTTGTTTTCTCTCTCTCACTGTGACAGCTGCTAAACAGACACTGTAAACAAAGAAAGAAGAGGAAAAGCTCAGAGAATTTAGTGTTGTATTTATCAATATGCCTGTCTTGCATTGTATTCTCTGGCAGAAAAGATCTGTGGGTCTGACTGGCTGTGGGGGAGATGGAGATGGGCTCAAAAGACATTTGTTATTGTTGGAGCTGTCTGCACCTCTGCGTGCTCAGTSCAGCCAGAGGATTCAGGTCTCTGCCCACAAGAGAGTGGTGTTGAGCCATCCACTTGCAGACCAGGATTCAACTCACAGGTTTTAAAATGTAAAGTACATTTTAACCTCAGTGCTAATTCTAACTTAAAAATAAAATTTGAATTTTCCATCAAATACGTTTTATCCCAAAAGGAAAAAGTGTAAGCAAGTTGRAATTCAAGTGTTTCAGAGCAGATAAAGCAGCTGTGCACGTACACTGACTATTACATCACTAATAGTGCCCATGTGTCTTTGCTTTTTCTCTTTTTTTCCCCCTCTTTTTCTATGCTCTCTCTTTAATGGATTGAGAACAAACAAGCAAAAAGAACCACAGAACAACAGATAGATGTGAAACAGTTTGAGTCTGTTTGCAGCCTGATGGGCTGTGCCAAGGAGCCCCAGGTAGTGCRGATCAGTCTGCCAGGGGGTGTTGAGAGGGCTCTAAGATCTCTGGTTGCATCTTAGCCATTAATTAYCAGCTGATCAGGAAATTTAGGGAAGTCTCAATGTAATTTCCTTGGCAAAAGGTGCATCTGAAGCCTTTCACGAGCCTSTGAAATGTCCTTCATTTAGATAACTGTGAATTGCTGAGGTTCTGAAAAGATCACAGCCTGTAGCAACTCCCATTGGAAATGTTGGCAAGAACTGCTTGTCCTTTCCTATTGGAAATAATTGATAGGGTTCAAATGGACCACAGAGGCATTTCATGGGGAGTTCAGTTTTCTTGAGAAAGGTAGAAAAACTGATTGGAAACAGTTCTGGGGATAGGAGGGAGCTGGTGCCTCTGGTCAGCTCTGTTCAGTTGTGCCACACCAAAGGAATRCTGGAGGTGGGGGTCCTTCTGTGCCTTATTTTTGGGGAGGCAGGAGAATATCAGTTGTGGCTCTTTAGGCATCTTATGGTAGAGATTCTGATCAGAAAGTTTTGCCCAAGTGTTTTTGCATACATTTCTTTCTAAATTAACTTATCTACCAAGAATAAATCATTGATAATTATCATATAATATATGTGTGTATCTAATATACGTGTGTGTACATATACAAATATCTATTGCATCCTCTGGACTAAGTAATATCAGTACATTACTGCTTTCTTCTGTTTTACCTCAAAAGAAAGAGAACTTGATTGCCTTCTGGCATCTCCTTGTAYTGAATTTGGACTGAAGTTTTTAAGCTCTGAAAAATGACATTTTGGCACAGATTTTTAGGCTCTAAAGGCTGCCCTTCTCAATAGATACCAGCAATGTCTGGAGTCCTTTTGAGATTGGCAAGCATCTCTGGRGTATAATAATAAATGCACATGAGCTGCTGATGAGCATTTTGAAACTCAGTCATCTCCCAAGAGTATTTTTAGAGAAAAATCTCAATGAAGTGTGGCTTATCATTAAAAACATTTGAAAAATCACAGAGTCATTAAGATAAAATTCTTCTTATGTGTTCTTTTTGGCCTGTCATTTTGTCAGTTTTACATCTAAAAACATTTTTTTTTGAATCCTGACTACATGGTTGCAGAGTTTATCTTTTGCTCTAATCTAGGGTCTCTCCCATCATCAGTGTTTTGTTCCATACAGCAGTAGTTCTGTCTACTTGCACATTACAATTCCTTTATTACATGGAGCTGTCCCATTCTTTGGCAATCTCAGTTTGTCAAAACCYGATTGTGCCTTTTAATTTCTCGTTCTATCTRCATTAAATGMTGTACTGGATGTAATTCTGYCTGTGATTTTCATGGTGCCTGGGARCAGAGSAAGTGCCAGGCAGGATCCCTGTTGCCTGGATGTATGGAATGAGCTGCACTTGGGGTGAAGTGGCTCCAAAAGGGGCCGAGGCTCCTGTGCTKCTGCTGTATCAGGCTTTGTCTGTGATGCCATCAGGGTGTCAGAGACTCTCATCCTGTCTCCTGTGAGCTGCTGCCCTGGGCTGTGTCATGCTTGACCACAGTGATTGCATAGGTTGAAATTAAATGTTTAAAAAGGAGGGAGAGAAATAAACATCTTGCCCAGCCGGGGAACATTTGAGTCCCGTTGGGGAGGAGCTATTTTAAAGCTCAGACTGAGGGATGGYTATTTTTGTCCTTCAGCCAGACAGACTCAGTTAATGATCTATATTGTTCAAACCTTTTTCTTGACCAAATTCTTAAAAAGAGAAAGGAAAAAAGAGCAGGAAGGGCCCTTAAGCCGRCAAGAGGTTGACATGACTCAAACCTGAAAAGATCTTATCTGTGCCCTCCTGCTCTTTGGGGCTGCAGAGATGTGCTTTATTTTTATTTTTCCATCATGCATTTGCTTTAATAAGAAGGCAAAGTTCAGTGTGAGGATTTTAAGAGCAATTCCGCTGAAAACACTCAGATTGTTGTGATCTCCATGTGTGTCTCCAGAGCAGGTGCTTATTCCATTTAATCATTTCGGACACACGGTGCGGCCAGAGCTTTTCAGGGAAGCATAACACAGTCATGCAGCAGAGACTGCTTGTTGTGCCTTATCTTCTTTATTTCTGCTGAGTATTTGCCTGAGCAGATGGATTTAAGTCTCAGGGCAGGGGGAAACATGTTTTACATTATGGACAGGTACCATTTAATTAGATTTTCAACCTGATTGCCACGCGAAGTGGTTCTGCAGCTCTTTGGGGACACCATGAAGCAAATATAAGCGGGGAAAAAAAAAACAAGTCCGCTTGTGACGGGGAATCTGATGAAAAAAAGTGTGTCGAGACAGCCAAAAGGGTTTGTCAAGGCTGTTTATTTACTAAGTGCTGYGATCTTTGGTGATGACAGAAGGGTGATGAAGCTGGTGAAGGGTCTGGAGCACAAGTCTGATGAGGAATGCCTGAAGGAGCTGGGGGTGTTTAGCCTGGGAGAAAAGGAGGCTCAAGGGGAATCTTATCACTACAACAGCCTGAAAGAAGGCTGTAGCCAGGTGGGGGTCAGTCTCTTCTCCCAGGCAACCAGCTACAGGACAAGAGGACACAGCCTAAAGCTGTGCCAGGGGAGGTTTACGCTGGACATTAGGAAGAATTTCTTCACGGAAGGAGTGATTGGGCATTGGAATGGGGTGCCCAGGGAGGTGGTGGAGTCACCATCACTAGAGGTGTTTAAGGAAATACTGGATGTGGCATTCAGTGCCATGGTCTGCTTGATAAGGGGGTGCTTGCTCATGGCTCAGACTTGATGATTGCTGAGGTAATTTCCAGCCTAAATGATTCCATGATTCCATGAGCAGCAAAGCTTTTGTCCGTAAGGAGACATAAAAATTGTGCAACATTACAAATTAATCTGTTCCTTGTTTCAGGAACAGCATGGTCTTAGCATGGAGGTCATGCTCTCCTGTCATGGTCCTGGTTCTGCTGATATTCCACACAGTGTGTGACTTGTTTCAGCTCTGATGCTGGCTCTGTCTTGCTCGGGAATCAGCAAAACCCAGGTGTGATTTTATACAGCTAAACCATCCCTGCCCTGCTCCTGGGCCTACCTTACTGTGCCTCCAACCAGCATTTCAGGGAGCTCCCCTTGCTCCTGGGAGCTTGGGACAGCAGCTCTCAGGGCATTTTGGCTTGGCTGAGGGCTCTCTGAAGCAGGCAGCTGCTCTTAGGATCTGCAGGGCACAGGAGGGTTTTGKCACCCTCCGTGGCGTTGTGTCCCCAGCTTCTGCCCTGGGTGACTGCTCCCCTCTTCCCTCAGCTTTTTCCCATTGCTGGCTGCATCCTCAGCTTTGTGCAGCTGCCTGTTCCTCAAACAGCAATAAATACAGAGGAGGGTGTGTTTTTCAGCTTTTCAGAAGCCCAGGCTCCTATCAAACCCACCACCTGCGTGTGCGATGTCTCGCAAGACRAAGACGGGGCTGTGGGTGGGTGGGTGTAATGTCTGCAATGTCTGTTGTTCAGCCAGCCAGGAATTTAAAAATACCACTTGTGAATGACCTGATGGGAGCAGTTTTAGAAGGCAATCCACACCCTGCGCGTTTCAGTTTTCTGATGGGAAAGGTATTTGAAGAGATGTTTATTTCAAAACAAAATTTGCTAAGCGAGGAGAGAAAGGGATGATGAGAGGAGATAAATATCAGTGTTGGGGTTGCTGGTGGTTTCCCCTGCAGTCCCAATGCCTGTTTGGGGTGGCTCAGGGTGCTGGATTTGACCCGGGGAGAAAAGGGGCTATTAGATGGGTGAACTGGGAGAGCAATAAGCTGGCTGGTCCCCTGCTTTCCAGAGGGTGACAGGGACCTTCTGTCAGGAGGGAGRAAAGAGGAAAGAGAAACGCTCTTGCCCCTTGTCTCCTGCTTCCCAGAACCAGAAACTCAGAAAGCATTTGCATGGGCACATTTCCTCTAGGCAGAGTTTTGGGTTTAAGGAAGGTTTGATGTAGCTGAGCTGGTTTAAGATGTATCCTCAGTCAATTCCTTGGATTTTTATAGAGATCTGTCTCACCTCTTTTGCATAGGCGTCAAAATACTTTTTGAGTGAAGCCTTCCTGGATGATTCCAGATGGTCATGTCTGGATATGCTCTGGGTATTCAAGATTTGCCTCACGTAGTAAAACCTCAATTTCTGTTTATTTAATTTTCTTKTTCTTATTTAAAGAAATTTGTTCATTTCCTTGCCACAGCAAACTCCTGGTAAATTACACAATACAGTTATGAAAGTGTTTCTAATTTTTTTTTGCCTTAATTAAGTGATAGTAGAAGACTAGTTCATTCTTTTGATAGGTGTTTTTTTATATGTCTGTTTTGGCATGTTTCATTAAAAGGATTTGACATCACTCTTTTAATCAAAGACTGKTTTTCATTTCCAAGCACCCTTCCCTAGTGCTGTAGCAACAACTTCCTGTCTGCATGAGTTATGCTAATTTCAGTGCTGAAAAATCCAAAAATAGCTGAGGAGAGAGGAATCAAATTATAGTTTTGCCGTGGGGTGAGGTAGTGGGAAGGAGAAGGATGCTGTGCCCTCTCCCTGTGTGGGCACAGGTGCCTGTCTCAGAGGGAAGCAGGGCCCAAACTGGGAGCAAGAAAAGCACTTGTGCAGAAACACCACCTCACAGAGATCCATGTTTCCTGCTTTTCCCCAGAAATTAATCTCCTGAGATCCATTAAAAAACAGCCTGTCAGCAGCACCACGCATTGTGTAGAGCAAGATCTCCATGGCCACCACATCCAGATCTAATTGTTACAGAAAAGAAAATAAGGGATAATTATTTGAAATATTTCTACATGTAAAATTCTCAACAATACCCCATATTTTCTAGTTTCTTTGCTACCCTCTAAAGCCAGAGGCTCCAGCACAAGTGTTGGTGAGCTGTGCATCACCCAGGGCTCTGCAGTGTCCAGCCCCTGCCCATCTCTTTCTCCCACTCCTGCATTCCCCTGTACTGCATCCCACACCTCCCTCCATCATGGCAGCATTTCCCACTGTGCTGGAACCGTGGCCAYTGGCATTTTGTTGGCTGTGAGGCTGTCCTGGTAGAGACAGCAAGGGCTGGCTTTGCTAATGGGAAATGGCTTTTCTGGAAARGATCACAAAACTGAGTGGGTTTTGATGATGCCAGTCCATGTGACTGTTTGCATTATTTCTCAGCCAGCTCACACTGGCTTTATTTTGGGTTTTGGTTTCATTGAAAGGAAAAAAAAATGGGAAAGTGAATCAAACTTCCTCCYTTTATTCCATTTATTTTTCAGTTGGAGGGAATGGAAAGATCTGAGCTTACCTGCTGGAGCACATTAGTCATGTGAAGAGATGAGGGCTGTGGGCACGGGCGAGATTTGAATGTGGGCTGGGTAGAGAAGTGCTTAATCCCACAGTTCTGAGAGGATTATGGGTGAGATGGATCAGTTCTTGTGATTCTGGCCTGATTTCTTCAGCAAGTAGTGCCAAGACCCTGCTGAAGGTAAAGGATGCCCTGGAACATAAACTGGGGTGACGCTTCCAGGGATCCTCCTGCTCCTGCCTGGTTGGGCAGATGAAGGAAGTCCTTTCATGGCTTTGCATTCCCATTTGGGCTGCTTCTGGAGAGGAGCCTGGCGGAAGACAGAGGTGGTGATGCCACTTCCTCACAGAAAGCCACAGACTGTACCTTGTAATTACATCTGGGCAGAGAGGGGCTGCTCCTGCAGCGCAGTTACATACGTGACTGCAGCAGGCAGTGCTGGAGTTTTCAGACACGTCAGGAGTCACAAGTACTAGAAACCCTCAGGAAAGCTTTTGTCAATARCTGGAGCACTGAAGTTACCAAAAAAATAGTTGGAGGGGAGCTTTGTGGTCCTGCTTCTGCTGTGGGACCATGCAGGTTGGGAACAGGCAGCAGCTCTCGACCCTGCTTCCCCAGACAGCAYCTTGCTCTCACTTGTTTGCATCAGTCTTCCCATCAAACATATTTTCACATCTTTTCGTTTGTGGCTGGTTCTGCAAAACTGAATTCTGTAAAAAGGGTCAATGCTTATCCACTATTCATTCCTTATGAGCATTTTTTTAAAGATTCCTGCTTCTCATCTCCTGTGCAATATTCTTGTMAGCACTCAGCATTCAGGAAAAAAGCACTGAGTGACAAGAGGGGTTTCTAGCAGGAATGGTGAAGAGGAGCTAGACTGAGTCCAAAGGTATTGATTGGCATGTGCAATCACACATATGCAACTCCTTTGAAGTGTACCATGGAATTCTGCTGGAAGTTAAACAGAGTGTGAATACACTTGTCCAGTAGAATTAGTCTGTTGTGAAAGACTTCACCTGTCATACACTGCCGCTCATTTAAAGTGATTGGTAGAAAATTACAGAGAACAACCGGGGGGATGGGGAGGTGGGGGAAACTTTATTCATTAATAGAAGGAATTCCAAACGAGGAAGAGTGTTAAAGTCATCATTCAGTGTTGAAAGTGAGCACTTGATCCAGCCTTTTAACTGGTATCTGAATTGGGTAAACTGACTACTGAGAGAATACACTGAAGATTTTATAAATGTAGGTCTTAAAAGCAGTCAGCTTTATTTCCCACTCCACTCCCTGTGAGAGTGGAGCAGGAATGCAGATCTCTCAGGATGGATGATGGCTTCTGTCAGGTACTGTGGTGATGTTCCTGAGCTGCATTTTAGAGTGCTGGCAGTCAGCTGTGCACAGCTTCCCTGGGAAATGCACACCAGCACTTTGGCTGCTGGCTGAGTGCTCGTCCGGGTTTGTCATCAGCAATCCCACATATTCTTTTCAGGAAAACACTTCCAGTAAGCAATTCCAGATTTTCCTTTGTCGCTCTGATATTTAAAACACTTCTATACTGCTTAACCTTGGCCTACCTCTCCCTCCAGTATTTAACCACCCTTTCAGGAACTACAGAAAAACAAGAGATAATTCCTTGGATTTAATACCTTTTTCTTGCTGGAAAGCAGTTCATCATAAGTGTGTAAAATCCTGTATAAACTACAGTAGTTTCTATGGGATTTTTACTGYATAGACTCTTGTGCAATATGGAATATTGTGAAAGATGTGGGTACAGCACTCATGCAATAATAGTTGATTAAAAATTAGATTGTGAAACAAATGAATATATCACCGAATATGTGATGTGGTCCTGCAGCTGGGCTTTGGTTGGGTTTTAAACAATGAGCCTTTAATTACTTTTTAATTACCAAAGAGAATTTGCATATAAAGAAATATGTGTTCTTTGACTGTTGAAAAGTGCTTCTACTCCCCCAGAGATTTTAATATCTTCTCTTGCTTTTATCTCCTGTGGTTGAGACTTCTCTGGTTTTATGAGCTTTTTCTTTTGCATTGCTTGGCTTTTGGTAGTGGGGGCTTTGGCATTCTTTTTTGTTTGGTTTTTTGTTTTTTTGGTTTTTTTTGGGTTGTTTTTTTTTTTGGTTTTTTTTTTTTTTGGTTTTTGTTGTTGTTGTTTCTTTGTTTTGCTCCTTCTGCTATTTTTAAAAAAGTTATTAGGATTTTAGGGATTAAAATGTCCTTCGGAAATATGAGCCAAGTTGCTGCTGGTCTGTTGATCAGTGGTGCCTTGATGATGCCCCCATTTGATTTTTCCAGGCTCCCAGGGGACTGTGGTAATGCTTCCTGTGCAGCTCCACTGAGCAGCAATAAATTTAGCCCGAGAGAGCCACAATGACAGCACGGGAATCAGAGCAGTGCTGTCCGCTCTCCAGGAGGGTCTGGCACTCCTCACACACATCTCCATCGCTGTCCTGACCTCCGTGCCCGCTCTGTGCCCACCYTGTGCCTCCCTTTGCATTCCCGCAGTGCCCGTTCCATGCAAACATTTCCATCAGTCGTGTCCTCCTGACGATTCCCGCCTCCAACAATAAATCGGGGTGCTGTGACTCAGGAGACAGACCCSTGACCTGCCCTGTGTCACCCACTGATGGAGGGCAAGGCTGGCACTGATCGCTGCTCGATTTTCCTCTCTGAGAGCACCGACACCGTGCGGCTTTCCAGATCTCTGCAGGGTGGGAGCTGCCGGGAGCTTTTCAGGTGAAGGCTGTGTTATTGTTCCCCTTCCAGCTTGTGACTGACGAATACTTACTGCTGCCAGCTCCCGAGGGGCTGAATTGTGAGCAGGAAGTGATTGTAAAAAGATCCTCTGCTCCGAATGAGATTTTAGGAGCTGTAATTACCCGCTGGCGTCTCCATGATTACCGCTGTCAGTGCCGACTACTGACAGCCCAGTGGCACTGGAGTTGTTGCCAGAATTGTCAAAATTGAGGGGTCCCCGACCTGGGACAGAGCTGAGCCGAGGGCAGGGAGATGCAGCAGAGCCTCTGAGCAGGAAGATGTGCTGGATCTGACAGCGGCCAGGCAGAAATGAGACATCCWTATCCACATCTGATGAAGTCACAGCCTCAGATGAGTAAATTCAGCCACGCTGGCTGATGAATATGGATTTATAGGACCTGATAATCCAAACAGACACATCTGGCAGGGATGGCACAAAATGCCTATCCAGCCATGAGCTCCAGCTGTGATGGGACAGTGGGGATGGCAGATATTGCTCCGTGTATTTTGCTTTGGCAAAAGTGGCACGGAGCAGGTACAACACCTGAGAGCCTTCATCCCAACAGACCATTGGAGCAAGGTGCTGGTTTTCCTGGAGCCCACTGCTCAGAGGAGGGTGGCAGAAAAATGCTGGAAATAGAAGCACTTGGAGTSTGGGGCTGGCACAGGAGGTGGGCAGTGAGGGATTTTGGGAGCTCAACTTGCCTGTGTTTTGGGAAAGGGCACGGTGCTCCTTGTTGGTAGGATAAGATCAGCACCTCCCTTCAACAGTGTCACAGAGACTCCAAACAGTCTGTGACGCCTGAAATAGGTACCTGAAATAGGGCAAGTGATTGGTGCCTTAGAAGTGCCTGTTTTCCCTGGCTGTAAAGGAAACTCTGTGGTGGACACAGAAGGGTGAGTTAGTGATGCCACCCCTGAGCTGTCAGGGCAGAGGCCTGTTCACTTGTGCAGAAGTCTGACATTATCAGATGCCCTGTATGTGTCTGCAATTCAGGGCCCCAGGACTCAGACTCCTCTGAGATGTTTTTGCCAGTGAGAAATAGCAAATTTTAGAGGCTTGTCAGGAACCAAACCTCTACATGGCTCCACAAGCACTCTGGTAATTCCATACCACAGCATTTGTAGCTTTGAGGCTTGCTCCCAGGCAGAGCTGGAATATCAGTGCTGCTCTTCCAACACCTGAAATGTTATCATATTGAAATGTTATCATTAGCTATGGGGCTGTGTGTCACACTAATGCTGAGAAACACAGACAATATTTATTTACTCAGGTAACAAAATGAAACCACTGCACTGTAATACATGAAAAAACAAAAAACCAAAAAAACAAAACAGGAGGCAAAGGGGTTTGGATTTGAATCCTAAGCTAGGAGCTGGCATTGARTGTTTGGATGAGTGCTGAGGACACGTGCCTTGGGTTCTGCTCTCACCCCAGTCTCTGCTGTTCTCCAGTTCATTCACTGGTCCTTTTCCTTTTGATGCTGCTGTCAAAACCGACAGGTCTATTCAGAAGAGAAGTGCACCAGCAACATTAATACTACGAAAATCTTCTGGTCTGGAAAAAAAAAAAAAAAGAGAGAATGGTGGGTTTTTTGAACAATATCAATTTCTTGAGTTTTTGGTGCTGAGCTGTTTCCATCAGTGGAGGAGAGCAGCTGTTATGTTCCTCCTCTGTCAGCTGGCTCTCTGCAGTGCCAGCTTTTCACTTTGATTTCCTTATCTCTCCTGCTGTCTGCACTCATTTCTTTCTCTGTTCTCATGAACACCAGGCAGTCCAGACTGTCAAACAGAGAAGAGATATTCCTGCATCTTTTACCATCTCTGCCAGTCTTCTTGTTTCTGACGTGGCCACCTCCTCCCTGGTAGCCTGAGGGTGCCAGCTTTAGCCTGGCCAGGTTTTCCCATCTTCCTTCCAGGGACTGAGCATCTCTGAGTAGRACTTGGGAAAATGCCCAGTGGCATTTAAAACGCCCATCAGACAGCTGCTGCTCCCACCCTCAATCCATTTCTCACCTCTGATGTAACAACAACAATCCTTAATATTWTTTTTTTTTCTTTATAAGGTTACAGTATGTGGGCTGAGGTTTCCTTTCCTTGCCAAACACAGGCAGATCTGCTTGGGCAGTCTGGCTAATGCTGTAGGATGATCTCTGGAAGRGATTTGGGGGACAGACCTCGTTGTTTGACCCAGGGCTACTGGAGATTACAGGGATGTGGGGCCAGGTTGGGGTGCTGGCAGTGAGCACTGTTGGGTGTGTTGGTGCTGTGGGTGTTTCAGSGCCACTGGAAAGGAGGGAAGTGACCTTGGGGTGGTGACTGGTGGGGCAATGGGTGGCCTGTGTCATAAAAGAGCCAGGCAGGCAGAGCTTGGTGTTTATCTCCTTCTTGCATCACAGCATCTGGACGTGAGGCAGCACCAGATCTTTGGGGGCTGAGTTAAATGCAGGTTTGACATTACAAAAAAAATACAACAAAACATGGTAATTGTTGGAGGTGCCTAAAAAAGGCTGGCAACATGAACTCATATCTGGCTGGGGACAGGGGTGTAATTTTGTYGCAGGTCAAAAGGAAAATACATCCCACGGTATCTGCAGCAGGGGTTGGGCAGGGAAGAAGAGGGAAAACATCTGCCAAAGGTATGGGCAAGAGAGAGAGTGGCTTGATGGGGACCCCCTCGAGGCCAAGGGGCCATGGGGACAGCAGTGGGGCTGGGGTGGTAATGGGGCTCCCTGCATCGGGGCAGGAGGAAGGAGAAAAATGACACTTATCACACTCCACCTTGCAGTCCTCACAGGGCAGACACCCACGATCCATGGGCTGGTGATGAGGGATGGAAACAGCAGGAGATTGTGAGGATGAAATTACACCCAGCAGCAGACTGACATGTCTGGTTTCAAAAGATGCCCTGTCCAGCATGAGGCATTTTGTCATGAGCATGAGAAAACTCTTCTGGTTTTCTACAGCCTGGCTGAATACAGATATCCTGTAGTTCACAGAGCCCTGCCTCAATCCTGGCCCTGCCCAAGTTTCCTTCAGTCTCTCATTTCACAATGCCAGCATCTCCTGTGAACACCTGCAAARCTGCAGCCCTGTCCTTGTCCCCTGGGCACCTGTTGTTTCCTGTGTTTTCAGGAGCAGAGGTTTCATCCCCTCCCTGTCCAGCAGCTGGAAGGAGCACTGGGATGTTACACTCACTCCATGCCGAGGGTGGGATGCTCCCTACACACCTYCATTCAGTATTTCCCTTCTCCCTTGCACGAGCACCTGTGTGGACATGAAAATAAGACAATTCTTCTCTTCCTAGCGTGGTTTTGTGCTCCTGCCCCAAGGCACAGGACAAGGCTGAGACAAGGCAGGGAAAGGGTCCCTTGTGGGTTTCAGAGCCCCTGCCCATGGCACAAACGCTGCCAAGTGCACGGGTTAGGAGGTGCCATCCCTGGGACAGGGCGCAGTGCTCGGCGTGGGTGATGCCGTAGTTGTTTGTCATGGCGGGAAGTGTGTGAATGGGATAAATTTAGCAGCCAAAACACAGGGCCGGCGCAGTCCGTCATTAACTGCCAGCCCGTCTCGTCATCCYGCGACCACAAGGAGCTTTTTTAGGGCTGCTGTCCTGGCGGGGGCCAGAGGAAGCGTGGGACGCCAGTTCCCGGTGACACCTCCAGGCGCAGCAGCGCTGCCCGGCGGTGCCATTGGCTGTCCCCGGCCCGGGGCTGGCACTGGCCAGWGGTTAAATGCCCGCCTGGCCACGCTGGGACACATCGGAGCATCCCAACACAGACAGCCAGCTCATCCCATCCCCAGCACGGGAGGAGACACGGGCTTGCATCACACCTTGAGGTAAAGGTTTTTTGGGCTGATCTGGCATTGCCTGGAGTGAAAATGGGAAGGTTTGGGAGTAGGGCTTGATTTTCCTCRCGTTTTGGTTGAAAGAAGGAGAGCTGTCAGCTGGGATGTAAGTGTTGYTTTGTCAGGGAAGAAATCAGGACTGTGCTTGTTCTGGTGTGTTTTGGGAGCAGGGGGATGTTCCGTGTGGTTGGTGTATCCCATAGGGATGAAGTGCTGGGCTGCTTAAAGAAAATGCTTGGAAATGGGAGCAGAGCTGGAGGAAAGCCCCCACTGCTTTATCTGTGGGGGACAGCAGTGCCACTGGGGTGCTAACCCAGCAGGCTCTGGAGATGCAGCTCTCTGTGGGATTATCTCATTGGGATGCTCTGCTTTGGAATGCTGAGAGACCTTATGGGGCTGTGGGGACCACTCCAGGTGGGGCTGCAGTGCTGCCCATCTGAGGTGCAGGCTCCTGCCACAACCACTGAGCTCAGCTGGGTGCTGGGTGATTTTACTACAGGAACAGGAAATTCAGGAGACCTTCTTGCTCTTTAATGATGTTTAGACAAAAAAAAAAAAATCTGCCAGAGAACAGCTGGGTATTTCAAATCCCAAACTAAAGGGAGGTTTCTGCGCAGGYGGTGCCAGGAGRTGGCACAAGGACAAATTCTTGGCTTGTTTGATGACATGCCATGAGTTACCATGTGCAGGATGGCCAGGCTGTATCATTTGGGCAGGCTCTGTGGAACCAAGTTACAGCCAGATGCACATGCAAGTGCTTTGCTCTAGTGTGCAAACATTTCATTCCTTGTTGCAGCCACGGGAACCACGACTGACATGAGGGCTGCGTTCCTGCTGCTGCTCCTCTGGGCTGTGGCCTGTGCTCACCCCGTAAGTACCCYCTGGACTGACAGTCCCACCCCAAACCTGCTGGTTTTGCCCAGCCAAGACACAATGGCCACTGATCAAATATCTCCTGRATGTGTTTAGGTTCCTGGCCATGAACCCACCCACTCCAGCACCCTGCAGGAGGTAAGCCACGGGTGCCCCTGTCCCACAGGGAGCAAGTCTGGGATGGGGAGCCAGCCCTGGGTGGGCATCCTTGGACCAGGAACCTGGGAGGGATCTGCTGCTTCTGGGGGTCTTTGAGCTTTGCTCATGKGCTCAGTCTTTTCAAGCTGGGTTGGTTTCACCCTGTTTTGACCAGCCTCCCTGAGCAAATTCCCAGTTCACCTGATACCTTCTGCTGGTTGACCCTGAAAAAGAAGTTTCTGTGCTCTGAACCGTCACAGTTTGGGCTTTTCTGGGCTACCCTTTTGTTGGTGGCTACCATTTAATTTTGTATAAGCAGAAGTAACTGAAGGGCTGAGGTTAAAGAAATAAAAAAGGCTTGAGCTCTTGTATGGCCTAGGACTGAGTTGTGCAGCAGCAGCAGCAGCAGCAGCAAACGTGCTGTGGTTGGTGTTTGATAAACTAAAGCACCGTGTCATGTTTTGGCTCCAGGACACAGCAAATGAAGATGTCATCAGCAAGCTGGGCAACCACCTAGAGGACAGAGATGGCAGACATCCTCCTGCCAGCCTGGAGACGGGAGAAAATGCCCTTGCCAGGGACCTGGCGGGTGGGAATGCCGTGGATGAGGAGCTGGGAGAGCTCAGTGGCCAAGACATGGGAGGCCGAGTCGGACAGGCTCAGCACATGAACCAGGTGGACCACGAGGACGTGGGCACCCAGAGTGGGAATGACCTTGGTTTCCTGGTGAGTGAGTGAGTGAGTGAGTGAGTGAGTGAGTGAGTGAGTGAGTGAGTGAGGGAGTGAGTAGGGAGGAATGTTTTGTTCTGCTGGGAAAGCTCCCCTGGCCCCAAAGCTGGCACCGGTCAAGGCTGTGCTCTGCCTGCAGGCACCGTGAGTGACCTGTGACCCGCGAGCCTTAGCGCTCACCTCTGTTTGTCACCTCCATACAGGAGGCGGACGCACGTGACACTGATGATGGTGACAACGGAGACCACTACGGCACCATGAGTTTTCCCTCCCACGGCGGCGGGTTCCTGGACGAGGAGGATGACAGCGGGGATGACACCTTCGACGCCAACGGGGCAGAGGAGAGGGGCGAAGGCCCCACCTAYGTGACCCGCACCGATGGGGCGGGGGAATACGAGCATGATGCCGGCCCTGGGGATGGCGGGGCTGGCAGGGGACACGGTGACAGCAGCAGCAGCAGCAGCAGCGAGAGCATGGGGGCAGACCACCGGCGCTACAGGAGCTACGGCTTTGGGCGCGCCTACAGGCACGGCGGGGCCAGCAGCAGCAGCCAGGAGGAGGAGAGCTATGACTTCCAGGACGAAGCCATGCAAGGGGATGACCCCTCTGTCTTTGACGGCCCGAGCAGCAGCTACAGGGTGCGCCACGCCGGCCCCCGTGCCCTGGGGAGCAGCTGGGACAGTGCCCAGGGGGCTGGCTCCCACCGCTGGGAGGAGGGTGACAGCAGGTCCCCCGAGGTGGAGGAYTCTGGAGAAGACAGCCCATCCGTGGAGGACAACAGCCAGTCAGAAGAGCCTACCGACAGCCAGTCAGAGGAAAAAAGCTCCAGCCAGTCCAGGGAGGATGGGGATGGGGAGGACAGCCCCTCCAGGGAGGATGAGGACAGCGAGTCCAGAGAGGACACTCATGAGCAGTCGGATGAAGACCCAGGGGAGTCCCCAGAAGTGGTGAGAACCTTGAATGAGCACACCTGGGAAGGGCAGGAGGACTGGGATTCTGCTGAGGACAGGAGTGTGCTGTCCACACCTGACAGTGAGTCCAGGGAAGAAGACCATGACCTGAGCAAGTCCAGGGAAGATGACAACAACCAGAGCCCATCCACAGAGGACACTGTGGAGGAGTCAGAGGAGGATGAGAACGACTCTGTGCAGAGCACATCAGCCGAGAGCCAGAGCACGTCCCCAGAGGATGACAGCAGCCCAGAGGACAACACAGGCGAGGAGAGCAGGTCCACAGAGAGTGACAACAGCGAGTCSCAGGAGGATGACGATGACACAGAGAGCCAGTCCCAGGAGGATGCCACCCGTGAGTCCAGCAGCCACGGGGATGACAGCTCCCAGCAGAGCCTGGAGAGCGGGGCCCRCAAGCGGCGGCTGGGCGCCCTCCGCCACAAACCTGCGGCTGACTACGATGACAATGACTGCCAGGATGGGTACTGACCTGTGCCCCACAGCCTCAGCGGCGTGGGGGTGTGGGGGGAGGAGGGGTTAATTTATTTACCATATAGCCTGGTCRACTTCTTCTCAAGAAGGTGCTGTGGTTAAAAGAGTGGGGTTTGCCACGGCTAGGCCTGGGCACCCTTACWCAAGGAGTGAAGGGGTAGGTGCTGCCAGGCACAGGGAAAACGCCGAGCCACAGCAAGAAAAGGCATTTTCTGTATCCCACTGGAGAGCAGCTGAGAGCAGTGAGTGCCAGCAGGGTGATGCTGCCCACTTGTCTCGGGGACACAGCGGTGGGTTGGCACTCCTGGGCGTGCTGGGCAGAAAGGTTCCTGTGTTCACCCTTTGTATTTACCTATCACTGCCCTAAAAACATCTGCCCAGACTCCAGCTGGAGCTTTCCGTTAGCTCCATGTCCCGCACATWAAAAGGAAAAGCTACACGTGGTGCATGGGCACAGCAGGGTGTGAAGTACCACTTCAGAATGGGATGTATGTAATATTTTTAATATTTTGTAAGAAATGTACAGAAAACATTATACTGTATCCTTTTTGCACTTGTATTTCAAAGATGAAATGTACCCTGWTGATTTCTTTAATCACCATTAAAACCACCAAACTCCACTGTAGTGTGGTTTGAGGTGTTGCTGTTTTTTTTTCTCCTGGGCTTGTCAGGCTCTGCAATTTGGGGCTGGACTGACAGAGTGGGGAGCAAAGGGCAGGATATTTGTGTGGGGTGCCAGAGCCTGCTGGGTGAGGGGGAAAGCAAAAGGTGAGTGTGTTCCCACCCCCYCTATTTACAGGCACCCCAAGGCTGTCCCTGCCCCTTGGCAAACCCGCAATGGGGTGGAAAATCTGGCTGATGACTCCAAAGAGCTGGCCCTGGGGCTTTTCTGTCCTATGGCCATCACCTGCTGCAATGTGAGCAAGGGCTGTGGTGCTCTGTCTGGGGTGCTGGGAAGATATCTCAGCGTGTGAGGGCTCCCCCAAACCACTGGCTCTGTGCACCCATGTTGGCCCCTGGTACCAGACACAGGTGAGCAGGGMAAAGGCATTATAATGAGTAAAGCCTCTTTTATTCTATGTGACATTTGGTTGGGTTTTTTTCTCCTCATGGTAAGCAAGTAAACAACACATTATTTAAAATCACATTATTTAAAATTCCWCCTAGGCTCTTCTCCCTTGTTCACATGTGCAGGGCAAGCTGTACAATGTAGGTTTCAATGCTGACAGGTGAAGCCTTGGCCTGTTGAGTCACTGTGCAGTTTATCAGCAYGGAGTTGTGGCTCTGCAGGGGACAGTCCCCAAGGGGCCAGGGTAGGTGGGTACGTGCCCTTCAKCTGCCTGGGCTCAGGGGTGTCATTGCTCAATATTCCTGCATCAAAYTCAGGAATCAGTAATTAAAAATTCTTTATTACTTAGAGCAGAACCACACTAAATTTGTGGCCTGTTTCCACCACTATGAAGGCTGGAAGCTGAGCAGCTCCTGGTTTTAGTAGAAATTATGTTTTGATTTTCACTCTGTGTAACCTGTTTTTTCTTCTGCATGAGATCAGCTCTGAAACTTGCAGTTTCCCCAYGCTGCTGCCTTGGGAATGAGCTCCTTTCCTGACCCTTCATCCCACCAGTTCCCACTTCACAGTGAACACCTCAGCTGTGACCTGGCCCTTATTTTTTGTACCCCTCACMTCAGTTGTGTGAGTAGTTGGGGATGCTGTGATGGGAGCGATGCCTGTCAGGGTGGCGGCCACCAAAACTCTGGTGCGCAGCCCCACTATTGAGTGAAAGACAGCAAGCGTGGATTTGTCTGCAGCCAAAAGGGCTGGGTCACATCGCAGTCGCTGTGAAGTTGCAGTAATGATGTTTTTCTGCTGCCGGGCAGGGCAGGGCTGTGAGCTCTCCCGTGTCCAGCAAGCGGTGCTGCTGCTCAGGCAGTGGCGTTTTGGGGCCGGCTGTGCCGCAGGGCTGGGACACATCCCTGGGGCCRTGAGAGGTGATGTTGCGTAGGGACAGGCGGTGGGGGCGGAGATGAGTACTGAGAGGCGTTTTTTGGATCCCTCCAGGAAGATGGGTGCAGCTCTGCAGCGAGCCCAGCCTGCGAGCCGGATTTGGGGTGAAACTGCTTCTTGCAAGTCATGCCTTCATGACCCCGTGTCCGTCCTCATCCTCATCCTTGTGCGAGCGGGGCTGGGGTGCGCAGCAGTCTGGCACAGCAGGGAAGGGGACTGCGTGTCACCCTCCTCGTTTCAGCCATGGAGAGTAAAACTGGACGGATTTGGGTTTAGTCTGAGCTGGGGACACGAGTGCCTTGCAAAGAGGGCTCAGGGTACCCGGCTGTGCTCTCCCGCACGTGGGTCCCCTTCACGTGCTGCCACTGCRCCCTTGTCCCGGCCGGCGACACCCTAAACCTGCCTCCCGCAGGCTGGCTGCTCCCCAAAAGCCTGGGAGACGGTGCCAGAGCTGATTGCTGCCTGCCGGTCCTGCCAGGACAGCTTCCCACGGGACCATCCCCCCTGGGCACTGCCCTTCTCTGGGAAAACCTCCTGCTTGGCCGCAGGGAGGGAGCTGCTCATGCTGGGTCCACGCAGGGATGTGMCCAGAACCTGGCAAGGTTTCAGGGGACACTGGTGGCACTGGGCTATCCCTATCAAATGCTGTTCATCCGTGTATGAGCAGGGCCACCCTGCTTGACATCTGGAATGGCTTGATGATGGGCGGCACTTCACAGGGTGAGGTTTTGGATGGACAGAGTGTGACCAAAAGATGCTCTCTTGGAGGATTTTAAGGCATTTTTAGCAGCCATGTGTTCAGTTTTCATGTGCCCCTGTGCTGTGAGCATCGGAGGGGAGAGCTCCTGCTCTCTGCTGTTGGGCTGGCAGGAAAAGCAGTTGGGGAGGTGACCCACAGGCTCTGCCGTCACTGGAGATGCCACTGCTTCCAGTTTTAGGATGATTATGTGATGAAGTTGTCAGGGTCAGTTGCCCTGGTGGGTTAGACAGGGATAAAAAATGCCCACGTCAATGTATGCTTTTATTATCCACCCACATGACATTCTTTGTGCGTTGGGGGTGGCCTCCAGAGCTGAAAGCAGCGATTTACCCAAGAATCAGTGCTGGGGTTTGAAGCAGGTATTTTTGGATGCATTTGGGTTTGTGAAAACATGCGTTTGCATCATCTTAAAAGAAAGGTTTCTTGTTTTGGGWTTTATTKTTTTGTCCTTTCCAAGAAGAAAAAATTCTATTTTTAATAAGTATCTGGTGTGGCTGAAGTGGTGGGAGGCAGCAGTGCTGAGCGTGGCTGTGACAGCTGAACGTGGGGCACCCATGGCACACAAGGTGCACAGATTCAACCCCCTTCTTTTCTTGGTTTGGTGGGGGAAACAAAGAGACCCCTGCACTTGCAGACCTCCTCTCCATCCAGCAGGGGCTTTTTTGACAGTGCAGACAAATGTCCTGGGCTTGCCACGGTCATCTGAGTGCCACAGCTGGCTGCAGGGCTTTTTTTTTGGCCTGTGTTTGTCCTTAGCAAAAKGGGAATAKCTGTGGAAGAAACYATGATAGAATCAYAGACTATTCTGGGTTGGAAGRGATCTTAAACACCATCTCAATCCAACCCTGCTGCCATGGGCAGGGAYATCTTACACTATTCCAGATTTCTCAGAGCCCCATCTAACCTGGTCTTGAACACTTCCAGGAATGGGGCACCTACAACTTCTCTGGGCAACCTGKGCCAGTGCCTSACCACCCTCACAGTAAAGAATTCYTCCTAATACCAAATCTAAACCTTCTCTTTCTGAGTTTGAAGCCATCCCCCCACTATGTTTTTACTACATGCCCTTCTGAGAAGTTTCTCTTCCTTTTTCTTGTAGGGTCCCCTCAKATTTGATGAGATTATCTCTTCTGTGCCTCCCGTGATGGAATCTGTGGTGGCAACCACTCCTCTCCAGCACTCAGTGGGGCCACGAGAATCTGATTGCCTTTCTCTGCCCTTTTCAATGGGGAGGAAAAACCTCTGACGGAATCGCTGAGGCCATCAATCTGAACAAAAGAAATATCCCAGACGTGGGAAAACAGCCTCTGACCTCAGTGAAACCCCAAAAAGTTACAAATCTTTTGAACGCTCTRAGGAAATATTTTCTTCCAGCTCCCTTTTCAGCCATGCACTTTGATGGCAAATAACTTTCCCATCCCTGGCTCAGCCATGTCCTGGGAGTTTTGTGGTCGCCCCAGCACTGCCCCAAGGAGCTGGGCACCACAGAATGGTACAAGTAAAGGGCAGGTGTTAGCATTCAACCGTACTGCACCCCCCAAACTCGTGATGGAAACCTTAAATCCTCCTGTATTGCTCTCCTCAAAGTCATGATGGAAACCTTAAAGCTGCAGAGTGAGTGAGTGGTTTACAGTTCAGTTTTTTTTTCCTGTTTTCACGCCCTGAAATGCAAAGCTGCAATGAGCTGTTGTGTTTTAGCAGAAGGTATCAGGTTACTGAACACAGGGGTTCCTGGGGGGCAGAGGCAGCACCTGCCCTTTCTGTCCTAGACTTGATGTTGTTTCACCTGCAGAGCAAAAAGTAGTTTCATGACAGTTTTCCAAAGCCATCTTTAAAAAAAAATAAATGAGTGCTTGAATGTTAAGGTATTTTTTGCAGAAGGCATGAACTTTTCTGTGTATTTAGGCCAGCTTGAATGGGGCTTTGGGCAACCTGGTCTAGTGGGAGGTGCCCCTGTCAGTGGCAGGGGATTGGGATTAGATGAGGTTTAAGGGGTTTAAGGTYCCCCAATCCRAARCATTCTGTGATTCTAAGGTATATGGATACATATATCACTCTTCTGCCATTCACGTATGTGAATGGTAACAAATAACCAGTGCAAAAGCARCAGTTCTGGCTGACACATACAGCACACTCTGCCTCTGCTGCAAGCTGCACCTTTTTAATCCCAGATTCAGGGTTTTTCTCCAGGTTAGAGCAGAGATAAGGGAGGAAGGCAGCCACCACTAGTGTGCCTCCACTCCATCCCAATTCCTGACAGTCCAGGGACAGTGATCTAACTTAGATCAGAGAGCKCAGCTCCTGAGCTGTGTGTCCAGGCTGTTGGTTGTTACCTCAGCAGTGAACACAGGCTATCTTCCTGCTCTCCTTCTGAAAACAGGGCCTTTTGCAGGGTTTATTCAGCTTTTTCTCCTGAGGCTGCGTTTGACAGCCCTCACATGCGGATGGAGGCAGGAAACAGTGGTGGGACCAGACCTGGTAACTTATTCTGGCTGATGAGSTGTTTCTCGCTCCTGAAGAAAACCAAAACAAGCAAAAAAACAGAGGAAATCCAACACACAGATATTGCTCAAATGTGTGAAGGTCTGGGTGATGGCTAGTGCTGGGATTTGCCATAATGTTGCAACCTTGCCTCAGTTATTTGCTGGATTTTGTTCCCAGAACTCAGGGTGCTTCAAAGTGCTCACATTACAGAGCTACTCCTGGCCTGCATTTTGCCAGGCCTGTAAAGAGMATTAATTTCCTTTTTCTGGTTTCTGCTGAGAGAGAAAGGAAAATCATAYRAAACATTCAGTTGCAAAGTGCCAAYATATAAAGTGTGTACTGATAACTGAGATTGATACATGGTGCATTTTAGATATTCTTCCCTCAGGCTTTCATTCTAAAATTGAATGCTGGCAGARGAATAACAAGCTGTATGTGCAGATGATGCCAGTTTGCATTTGTGTTTGTGCTCTGAGAGGAAAGAGGGAAGAGAAGCATTCCTTGTTCTTACACTTGCACCTTCTTCTTGCTCATCACTTCTCTCCCCAGCAGGTGACCATGGCACACACACCCCTGTCCCTGACAGCACATGGGCAGAGGTGGAAACCAGGGCAAGCTCTGCCTCAGGGTCCCCCTGTACAYGTTTGGGGGGTGCCCTGGCATCTGAGCTGCATGGCAGGGGTGCCCCTTTCCCTGGCTGCAGCAGCACCTTGGTCTCTCCCCACCATGCTCAAAGTGTCCTTCTGGTTTTGTTTTCTTTACTTATTTTTGGCCCTGAGGTTTCCTTTCAGAATAGTTCCAGGGCGTGGAAATAGGACGGTGTGGCCTCAGTCCCRCAGTGTGCCCGGGCAGGACAGGAGCACTCTGCTCTGTTCGTTTACCGCCCTGCAAAAATAATAATTAAATTTGGACCTAGAAGCCATGTCAGCCTGTGCCAGACAGGGACACTCTGACCCTGAGGTCCCCAGGGACTCAGGCAAGTACACCCAAGGCGTACAGGGTGCCCTCGCTGGGTGCAAGCCCACCCAGATGCTGCACAAAGCGGGGGGCAGTGGCTGGTGCAAATCCCACCTTCCACAGGACCATGTTGGTCAAAGTCCCATCCTTTGGAGGCAGATAAAATGTTCTGTGTTATGTTTCCAGCAAGGTGAGATCATTTTCATAAAGCTTTCAGAGCCTGCAATTACTTTTAATAAGCTTTTGGACAAAGGAGGGATCCCTTCGAGCCCTGCCACCTTGGGAGAGCCAGAGTTCTTGCAAAAGCATTAAAAGACCACAACCAGTGTTCCAAGCCTGCAATGGGATGCTTTTTAAAAGTAATAATAATAAAAAAATTTCAAATGGAAACGTTTTGGATGTGTTGGCCATCTTCCCTGCTGGTCTCCCGGCATAGTGCCGGTGAAGTTGCTGCTGCTGGTGGCTTGCCCAGGCAGCACCCGCTCCAGGAGCTAAACATAGGTGCTGGCTGCACAAAGCACTTGGGCACACGTTAATTATCCTGGTGCTTTTTAGGGATCTTGGGTGAAAGATGTGTTTTTATAGTCAGTTTTCCATCTTTTTTTTTACGCAGCCYGGAGCACAAGCCCTTTAATTACATTAAAAATCGCCTCCCACCAGGACTCTCTGTTCCCAAGCCCTGATGAAATTTTATGCTCAAAGCTGGGCACATCCTCACTGTTTTCTTGGGCCAGGCAGCCTAGGACAGCAGGGGACAAGGGGAAGCAGGGCTTTCTTTGTCCTGAACCCCCTGCATCACCCCCAGCAGGACAGCCCCTCCAGCAGCTCCAGCTTCCTGGAGCTGGGTGGACATGGGAATCCTCATAATGCTGGTCTCTAACAGAGGCTGCTGTGTTGGCAATGAAGAACTGCATGGCTGGGTTGTTGGGGTTTTTTTTCTTTTTTCTTTTTTCTTTTCTTTTTTTTTTTTTTTTTTTTTTTCTCTGTGTGTGGGTTTTCCTGGCGTGAGGCACCAGCTGAAAACCACAACCAGCTCCAGGCCTCCCTTATAATTAGGGCTCCTCATAGTGACACAAGGGGCTTTGAAGCCCATGGGCATGTGGCATGGGCTGCTGCCAGGGCTGTAGGACCCTTGGAGGGCTATGGGGGACCTCTCTCTCCCCAGAAACAAGTTATGTATGTTGTGTTCCATCAGCTATTACCAACTCCCCATCATGTACCTGTCAGAGCTGTGCTCCCCTGCATGTAGGTGAGGCTGTTTCTGCCCCCAGTTTTGAGAGGAARCATGAATGTTCAGGTCTTTCATGGCAAAGTGGATTTTTCTGTCTTCAGTAACCACAGTTTTACCACTGGCTAACCTGAGCATTTCAGACCTTCCTGAAGGCATTTATTTTTCAGCACCTCTGTTCCCTCTCTTAGAACTGCAGGGCTGAAGGCATCAGGTGGGATTTGCAGTTCTCCTCACTGCTGTGGGAAGCAAAGCTGCATTCTGTGAGGTGTCATTCCCAAACCTGCTGCAGCCAAGGATGTGCAGGACCTCAAGGGCCTTTGCTGAGGAGTGCAAGAAAAATCTGGGAAAGAGGTAGCAGAGAGAGCTGGTAGCACTGGAGAGCTGGTTGGCTGAAATCCAAGCAGGAAATTATAAATATAGGTAAAGGAGAAATGATGTCCCTGCAGAGGTGGGTGCCGGGGCAGCATCCGCTTGCTGTTTCCTGCCACCAAGGTCCCCAGTGAAATTTGAGTGGACATGTGGGTGGGTTTTTTTCCGCTTCCCCCCAAATCCAGCAGTTACTCTGCTTTGCTGGGAACATACACAGATTTCAGCTGAGCAATGCCTGATTTTGGAGAGCTGGGGACTGGGCTGGCCCTCTGTGGGTCTGTGTAGTTTGCAAGGCATTAGAAACAAAGCAGACATACGTTTTGTAGCAACACTGTGGCAGAAATGGCTCTCAAAGGGCCACTGATGACACCTGTATCTGAGTCCCCTTTTCTTTCCCTGCCCTTACCAAGGCCTCTGCARGCATTCTGGAGAGGGATTTGTTTGGATTTAGCTTTTTTTTTTTGGTCTAACGGCTCTGCCCAAGTGGCTGTGCAGCCAGGCCTTTGAGGTTGGTCTTTTTGTCTACTTGAAAAAACAGTGACAGAATTTCCCAAAAAGGGAGGTGGACACCCCCCAGGAACAGATTTCCCAATATTTATTTTAATTAAAACCCAGAGTGTTATTATACCCTCAGCCTCCCGGCCGTTCATCTGAGGCCAGACCCTCAATTAAGCGGCTCAGCACAAACCTCGCCGGGTTTGGCAGCGGCACGGGGCGCTATGTTTGTGCACCAAATCTGCCAGCGTTGAAGTTTTGGGGGTTTTCTGGTGCACGCCGGAGGGCTGGCGTCACTCTGGGCAGGGCGGTGACTGGCTTGGGGGGGGCAAAGCCAGACCTTATATCCCAGCAGGGCAGCAGCGGGAGGAAATCTGTGCCGGCTGACTCCGTGGGTAGCTCCGGGTGCTGGGGCAGGGTAAGCTCGCTGCTGCTTCTCCCACTTGGGTTGTGCATTGCTGTCTGCTCTTTGCAGGGAGATTGGSGGCTCAGCTGGCTGGGCTTGCAGGTCTGGGTGCTGCTCTTAGTCCTTTCCTGGGTGTGTAGCTTCATGAAGCGCTGGGTGGCTGGGATGAGCATCCAGAGCCTTGCTGCGTGGTTAAGGAAACTTGTGGACGCTTGCTTTCCAGCCTGAGTTAAGTAAAAATAGGGAAAATTCAAGCACAGATAAATGTGATAACAACTCCACAGCTGATGTTGGGTTTAGTCAGAGGAAGGGTAGGAAAAAGGAAGATGAGAGGGCCTGACTGAGTTCAGGGGGATACTGGGAGCATCCCTCCCTGGGGGAAAGCWGGGGTGCTGCTGGAAGGATTGGGTGTGCTCCTTGCTACTTGATGAAGGAGAGCAGGCTGTGTTTTGGTGGTTCGGGTGAGCAGCTCTGACCTGCCCAAAGCCAAGTCCCCTCTAGATACGCCTGCAGGGGGCTCTTTGCATTGGTGCCTTGTCACYGCTGTTTTTTGCCAATGGCAGGCTGCAGAAGCCAATTATTTCCATTATTTGYTTGCTTGYTTGTTTTTTCTCAGTGAGGTTAAACTGTCTGGGGCGTAATTCCCAGGAGCAGAGCCCAAGCAGGTCTGGGAGCTGTGGGAGGCTGGACACAGGGGGCAGTGCTGCTCTTGCCATATCTCCAGTGGGGTTTGGCTTTCTGCCCTCCCCCAAAGGCAATGGGGAAGCAAGAGTGAGTAGTCATGCTCCAGGAAAGCAGAGAGTCCACTACATGGTGAAACTCCCTTTTCTGGTATTTTGTGGTTTCTAGAAAAACCAAAATGTATTCATGAAAATTGAGGCAGATCTTTAAAAAAAAAAAAAAAAAAAAAAAAAAAAAAAAAAAAAAAAAAAAAAAAAAAAAAAAAAAAAAAAAAAAAAAAAAAAAAAAAAAAGGAAAGAAGGAATAGGGTTTATGGAGGGGTTAGGTAACCCCACCAAGAAGTAGCTGGAGGTCAACCCTTTTTCTCCCTGCTCACTCACGTGGGCACACACATGTGGATGGTTTGAAGCAGTGTCTGTGCTTTCTAGCTGAAAGTGAGCTCTCAAGGTGTTTCRCTGTTCCTAGAGAAAGCAGCCATGAGGAGTGTCCTGATCTTCATCTGCCTGGTGGGGATGGCGTGYGCCTTCTCGGTGAGTGCCAGGGTGAGGGGGGGACCCTCAGCCTCACTGGGGCTGGTGTGGGGCTCACACCAACCCATCCTTTTCCCCAGGTCAAGAGCTGGCTGCGGCGACCCAAGTTGGACAACTTGGAAGAAAATGCGGTAGGGTCTCCCTCCACCCCCTGTGCCCAGTCCCACATGGGGCTGGTCTTGAGGAAGAGCACATTTTTGTGTCCCCTGTACCCAAGCCCCCAGACTGATGGGATTTTCCCCCTCCTTCTCCTGGYAGGTGTTCAAGAACCGGCACCGGCACTACCTGTACAGATACATCTACGTGTATCCCCCACAGCGACGGTACCAGGTGGGTGTTCCTGAGGGGCTGCTGCTGCTGCTCCAAATCCAGAAATTTTGGCCCAAATGAGATGGGAATGTGCTCTGTGCCCTGTTGCCACTGGCCTATGGGTCTGAGCACAGAACACTGTACTTGTGACACCCACCCACCCGCCTCCAACTTGGTTTTTCTTCTTCTTAGGGCAGTGACTCATCTGAGGAAGAGGGGGATGGCTCGGAGGAGGAGGAAGGAAGGGTGAGTATGGCAAACCAGCAGCCTGCAAAACAAATACGGGAATTTGGGAACTTTCTTTGGTTTTGTAGCCTCTGCTCATCAGCATTTGTGGTCACTGACCGCCTACAGCCTTGCACTCTGGATACAACTGGATTTTCTACTCTGGGTCTTTTTTTTTTTT
>NW_026623337.1:2146756-2161787 GCF_030028575.1 Malurus melanocephalus | reverse complement strand
GGGGGTTGCACCAAACAACCCTAAGACAAACTCTCTGGGTTTCCATTTTCAGTGGCTTAGAAAGGAGCAGGACAGGCCAAAGGACMGAAGCAGGGAGGTTCACAAAAGGAAGAAAACATGTTAGGAATCCCTCTTACCTTCCTCTTTCAGGGCCCGTTGCCCCTATAGTGCTGAGAAAATTGCTATGGAAAATACAGTTATGCTCTGTATGCATGCGTGTGCAGAGGCACACACAGATTCTATTTTGGGAAAGACATGTTTATAAGTCAGATGGTAAAGCTGCTTGTGTCTGCTGGCTCAATGTGAGCCTGGACACCTCTATTTTTGAGAGTCACCCAGGYCCAAAATTAAATGCAAGGGGTTATAAAAGTCTCTTTTGTCTCATTGGGCTGCAAATGCTCAAAAATAATCCAGTGGTCTCAGGCACACAGGTGCTTTGAAACAAGGATCTGGTATGCTTGGAAACCTGTGTRTCAGGTCTCATCAAGTCTTTTATTATTTTCTTTTTWWAATTYTATTTAATGAAAGCCTGGGAATCTTATTTTAAACCCCCATCTGTAGGCCTGTCTGGRGTTGGGATACAGTATGAGGTGGCCCTTGTGCCAGCCCTGGCACCTCTTTGCAATTTGCCCCTTTTCACTTGTTCCTCTCCCCTACCACTGCAATCTCTAAGGATAAATTTGAGTAGTGGGATGAGCAGTAAAAGGTGGAATTTCATTCCTCGGGAAGAAATTATGCAAGAATGTACCTGCTGTCCTGGTCTGCTGTTTTTGTTTTGAGGGCACCAGAGCAGTGGCTGTTCCCATGCAGGGATGTGCCTTCACTGCAGGGCTGGTCAGCAAGAGGAATCAKGCTGAAAGGCCCCAAGGTCAGTTATAGGTATGTAGCCAGCGCTGTTATATCGGCTGCTGGATGGGGAGCATTGCTACTATCAGCACGGCTGGCTGCACCGTGCAATTTGATGGCTCTCCTATCGGAAAGGAGAACAGCCTGGATTTTCTCTGCCATCAGATACATCCATATTTCAAGGTCTGAGCAGGCCCAAAACACCAGGGTGTCCTTGGTCTTGGTATGCAAGCAGCAGAGATTTCCCAGGGCAGGGATGKCACTGACCTTGCTTTTCCCTGCCGTGGCTGGGCTCATTTGCTGGTGGCCACAAACTCCTTCTTCCCAGGCTGGGCACTGGGTGAACCCCACCAGGTCCTCAGGGGCTGCTCCAGGCTCTGCTTGCATTTGGGTTATTCCTTGCCTTTTTTTAGCCAAGCACAATACTGAGAACCCCGCTCTGCTGCTGATCCCTGTGGCCAAACATTGCTGATGGTGATTGCTGGTGGGGTTTGGGCTCACATCTGGCTCCGAGTCATCACCCTCTCACTGACCATCCACACATGACGTGCAGTGTGTCCACGTGTAGTGTGCCTGTGGCTTTCYCTGTTTACTGGAAACTGGGAGAGGTGACTTCAGAAGAAAACCTTTAGACGCTTTGCAAAGCAAAATGTGTAGCCAGAATGGGAACACCCGACTCCAGCCACCACCACTTAATTGCACGGCTCCGGCTGCCCTGCTGCAGCTTCTCCATTTCAGCCTGGAACAAGAGCCGTGGGAAAGCAGGGAACTTGGAGCAATGCCCAAATGCTGTGTGTGGGTGCTGCGTACCCCSCTCATTGCTGGGAGGGCTGCACTCCACTCCAGCTGCTGACCCCCTRCCCTGTCCCATCCCTGTCCCTGCAGGAGCCATTTTATGCTGGCACCAAGGCAGCTGGACACCCTGCTGGAGCAGCCCCTGGGGACTGCGAGGGTGCACTGGGAGGAGACGTCACATCCCCCCTGCAGGTATGGTTTGGGGAGCTGGAGGGAGCACCCATGGGGAGGGGTCTGTTCACTGCATGTTTGCTTGYACCCATGGGATGCCCTGAACCCCATTTCTGCTTGGGGGGCTGCTGTGGAAATACCCGTGGCTGGATCAAGCTCTGGACATTAACTTGGGGTTGGAAAAGACAGTCCTGCCATGTGAGGTGTGGGGTGATGCTCAGCTGTGCCCATGCCTGCCCCTTGCCACGTKGAACTGCAGCCCCCTGACACCCAAGTAATGCTGTGCTGTCTTCCCTCTGCCAGGGCAAGGGCTGCCAAGGGATCCTGAAAGGGATCAGGCAGAGGACTGCCAGCAAGGGGGAAGACTCTGAAAATGAGGACAGCGATGAGAATGAGGAGGAAGARGAGGAAGAGGAGGAAGAGGAGGAAGARGTAGACGAGAATGAGAATGGTATCAATGGCACAAGCACCAACACCACAGAAGGGGCAGATGGACCTCATGGAAATGGCACTGCAGTGGCTGAGGAGGGCACTGGTGAAGCTGAGGAAGAGGAGGAAGAGGAGGAGGAGGAAGAAGAAGAAGAGGAAGAGGAGGAGGAGGAGGAAACCGAAGTCACCACCATTGCCAGCACCACCAATGAAGAGGGTCTGACCCAGGCAACAACTGTGGATGATGGAGGACCTGCAGATGTCACCACATATGCCACTACAGATGCCACCACAGCTGGGGAGCTGTGGGAGTATGATGTGACAGCCAGGGACCACGGCCGGGGGGATGAGGGCACCACCGAGGGTGGCTACGAGGAACAGGACGAGTACGCACGCGGGGACACCTACCGGGCCTACGAGGATGAGTATGGCTACTACAAGGGGCATGGATATGATGTGTATGGCCAGGATTACTACTACAACCAGTGAGCAGCGGGGGACAGCCCTGGTGCTGCCCCTGCCTGCCCCAGCCCACTCAGGAAGGTGCATCCAAAGGCTCCCTGCAGCCACCGCACACAAGAGGGAATGCCAGGCTTGTCACATGCACTGGCTCCTTCCCAGGCTTTTTTTTTTTTTTTTTTTTAATCTCGTGAAGTGAAATGAAATGAAATGAAATGAAATGAAATGAAACTAAATGAAATGAAATAAAGCAACTGAACTGAGCTTGTTGGTGACAAAAAGTTTGCTGCCGAATTTGCTGGCATCAGTGGGGCAGCACGGTGTTTTGTGAGAGGCTGAGGGGCTATGGGTGCCCATGATGCTCAGGGTTAAGTTTTGGTATTCCAGTTCAGATGCACATGAAAGGAGGGAAGAACAGCAAGGCTAACTTGGAAAGCCTCTGCAAAGTACCCCTGAGAAATGAAAGATCACTTTCAGGGACATTGCTGTGGGGTTACAGCCACAATTTGTGTAGAGTTGATTTGAAATTTCACTACATGAGCAGTGATAACTTCACCACATCTTCCATTCCTTGGTAATGTGCTTTCCATGGCYTTACCACACACCAGGCAATGTTAATCAGGTTAAAAACGCTAATTTCCCTGTCTGTGCATCACTAGCTGTAGATGCACACCCATGTAATAAGGGCTTTGCTTCTGCATCCCTGTGCCAGGCATGTGAGTAAAAGGCTGGACAACTTGGACTTGTGTCTTGAACACCAGTACTGCAGCCCAAAGTGTCCCTGACAGGCAGCCTCATTCCCAGGGCAAGGTTGGGCTGTCACAGTGGCAGTGCTGCATCCACTCCTCTCCTGCATCAGGATGCCCAGCTGGGAGTCCTCAGGATCCCTGCTCAGGGTCACTTCCCAACAGGATCGTGTTCCCAGCCAAGTGGAGATCTGCATCATGGATAGGGATGGAACAAATCCCACTGGGTTCCACTATTTGGGAATWGTGATGGCCCTCATGCACTCTTTATGGCAGGTACCATCCTGCACTTGCACTCCTAGAAAGGAAACCTGAGTTCAGCTCCTGATGCAGGTCCAACTGCAGAACCAGTCCATTCCCGCAGCAGCAAGCTGCCGGCCATTGTACAAAAGTGCTTCTGTGTGCCAAAGCCGGGCTGCAGCTGCTGGGGAGGCAGGGGGTGCTGCCTGCGGCATGGGCACCCCCAGGGACAAATCCCTGTGGCGGCACTGGGGAGYCCTGCGTGCTCATGGCTGGTGTGGAGACACGAGAGCCCCATCATCCACATCCCCAGGGGGTGCCCAGAGACGTCAGGGAACCGGCATGGACAAAGGGCCCTGGCACTGCCAGGGGCCGGGTCCCGCTCCCACAGGGCATGTAGCCCAGTCCSGTGTGCGTCAGGCCCCCAGGCACCTGGCAAAATCTCTCCTCTGGGAGCCAAGGCACACGGGCTGGCTGCCCCATGGGGTGGCATCCGACTGCCGCTCCCTGGCCTGCGAGCAAGGGTCTATTTCCTGCTGGCTCCAGGATTTGCTCCTGCCCAAGGCTGGATGCTGATGGTTTAAGCATTTCTGGTGATAATGCACCAGTCATGACAGCTCCCATGGTTTGGGTTGGGGCAGAGTGGGGAGTGGGATGGGAGCTGCTGCCATCACCACCACAGTGAATGCCTGAGCCAGGCTGGCTGCAGCAGCAGGAACCCTTCTTGGGAAGGGCGTAGGTGACCAGCAATGCCACCAAAAGTAGAGGTGAGGAGAAGGAGGGTTTGTACATCATGCACACCCTTGTAGCACTTCATAACAAAGTTGGTCTCAAAGAGACCTGYGTAAGGAGTGCATGGAAAAAATATACTTTTTTTTTTTTTTCTTTTTTGTCACTCATCTATTTTGCATTTGCACAGGTTTAGTTCAGAGGGGTTGAGGTTGAAACCTAAAAAGCACGTGCCAGAAGACACAGCATGGTGGTAGCTTTCAGCTTGGCCAATGCTGCCCTTCTGTGCCAAATGGCCAGGACAAGGCCTGGTTCAGRATAGTGCCCTTCCCATTCTGCAGCCCCACAGGCTTTCCCATGTTGGTCACAGCGAGCAAGCCAAAACCCACTACGCACCCTCTTATCAATAACCAAGCTGGAAGTGTGCCACCGTAAGATCTGCGCTAATCATCGAGCAATTTCGCCTTCAGAACAGATATTTATAAACTGTGCTTTCTGTTTATCCAGCCAGGTGGAACATTTGATAGCTGTCTTTCACCACAAACACATTTTTAGCTGGAAATTACTCCCCCTGGTTATCTGCGGGTGCTGCCAGAGCTGACAAATGTCCCTGGGCAGGAGCTGATTGGCTCCGTGAACCCGGGGCCAACTTTAAATTTCAGCAAGGTGGGCAYAGGCTGTACGGTCTGCCACTGGGACCTGCCTCCGACGGGAAAGGTAATCTTCTTTCCTAGTTTCCTGCCTTGTCTCTCTCTAGTCCTTCAGCTCTGCTGTCCCTGAGCAAGGTTTCTCCTGCTTTCACTCCAGGCAAGTCACGGTGGGGATGGGGACGTCCTGGTCCTTGGCTGTGCACATCTCTTGAGCTTACATTGCTTTGTACTCTGATGCTTGGGCATGAATTTCCTTCTGATGTTTCCTGTAGCAGTGCTCGTATGGCTGAAGAGAGTCTCTGGGAGCCCTGCAAGSCCAAGCCAGGGTGGTAGGGTGAAATGAGGATTATTGGCCCACAGAGCTATTGCCTCCTGCYATTTATCAGTGCTGTAAAAACCTGCAAGTTTCTTAATTCGGATTTACAAACGTAAATTGCTTGCAGCAATTTTGGGGGATTGTTTGTTGTAAATATAAGSGGAAGGTGCTTTGACAGAGGGAGTTAGGGAGCTTTAATAGCTGGTGTCAGAGTGCCCACTCAGAGCTTCTGGCTGTGCCCTAAGCACATGCCCTTGCTGCAAGGAACGCAGAGAGGCAGGGCAATGCCAAGGGCTATCACAAAGCCTGGGAAAAATCAGGGTTGCTTGAAAACTCTGCTGCCATGGGAGCTTTGGGATAGTAGGAGCTTTTATGTTGCTGCTAACCAGGACTGTTGAGGATCACAAGTCCTARGAAGACAAACTCCAGCAATGCTTTKCTTTGTGCCTCCAGGAGCAGCCCAAGATGCAAACAGCCCTCGTCTGCCTGTGCCTGCTCAGCACAGTCTTTGCCACACCTGTGAGTATAGCTTTTCCCAGATTCCCTGYATGCTGCTGGAAGCATGAGGTGTTCCATCCAGTCCATCCTGGCATGCTTTCAGCAGCAGGAAAACATGAGCTGTAGTTGCATCCACCACCTCTGGTGCTTGGGGAGGGGATTAAGGTGAACAGCAGAGGTGAACCCAGCAGGGAAAATATRTATTAGCACGGAGATGGCTGAGCATGTGCCTTCAGTTTAGCAATCAGGGCACTGCACAAGAGCCCGTCTGGGTGGTTGTATCTCTTCCCCTTGATTTCCRTGGATCTGGGATCTGCCCAATGCTTTTGGCCCGGGAATAGCCTGAGCTGAGCCACGGGAAGGGAGGTGTGGAAAGTATGCTCATCTTAACCGTGTGGGTAACAGGGGTCAGAGGGTGCCTACAATTATTTTCCAACTTTCCTAATGTAAAATTTTCACAGATGTAACTAAGAAAAGGGCAAACGAAGATGATAGCAGCCTTTCTTGTCCTCCATAACTGTTGCTCGGCATACTAAATACACTGCTAGGGTGAAAGTCTGTTCCTAGAAAAGGCTTGCTTTTTTTGTCAGGATAAGGGGGAGGGAAATGCTGTCTTCCCTATGGGGTGGGCCACTCCCATGTATCTTTTACCCCCCAGAGCAAGCTCTCACGACCGAGTCTATAGCAGGGCAGCCCAAGGAAAGGCAATAAATCAGCACAGATTTGCTTTTCAGATAGGGGCACAGAGGAGAGTTAATACTATGCTGTGTAACCAGAGCTGTAATCTGGCCTTTGGTACTGTTCACAAACAATGGAACAACCTGGGAATATTCAATACTTTGCGGCATGTTTCTGCCCCTTTCAGTTGGGCTTGGGATGTTTCAGTGACTAATTTTGCTGAAATCAAAGAGTACTCTCCTTCATGGAGTCGTCTCTCCCTCTGGCATGTAGGGGATGCCTGAAGTGGCTTTTTGGGGCTCACAGGACGCTCCTACCAGCAGGTACCCCATCCCTGAGGGATGCACTGGCCAGTATCCCCCAAAGGATGCCAGGATAATCAGGGAGAGCAGGAAGCCTGCAAGCATGTACAGAAACCTGGCCATGAGGGCACAGAAGTTGCTGCTCAGTTGCCCAGTAAATACTGGGAAATACTACCAGTTAACCAGTTCCAGGCTCCCATCACAGGCAGATTCAAACAGTAATCTGGACCATTCTGGTGTGAGCCACTCTGGTACAGGCCATGTGAGCCATGGAGCCAGTGTATTAAAAGTGCTTTCCAATAAAATACTCTGCAGCAGACTCCTGGAAAAGGTTATTTGCAGACCAGCAATACCCTATGAAAACTAGCATGGAATACCATCATGCTGTAGCAGAATTGGCAGTACTTTTCAGACCTTGGAAATGGGGTTTTGACCTTTCCTGCTATTGCTGTCTTGAAGTCAGCACCCTAGGTAGTGAATGGGAATTTATGGTCTTATCAATGCAGTTTTCCCATCCTTCCCTGAGCATTGGGCAGGGTGGGTGGCCAGAAGTGGGCACTGGTAGCTGCCTGGATGCTGGGATGGTGTTTGATGCCTCAGCTCTTTCCTGTGTTTTGGTGCCCACAGGTGCCACTGCCACTGCCTGGRAGAGCTGCCGGGAACTGTGCGGGACAGCACCGGGTATGTATCCCTCTGCCACATCCTCAGGACTAGTGGCACCCTACTGCAGTGCCAGGCAGAAGGGGAAACTCCTGCCAATGCATTTAATAAGAAAATGGTGTGTTTTGCTTATTTTCTTACCCACCAGATACTTCTCAAAGGCTGTAATGCCAAGCACGGCTTCTACATTTTCAAATATGTCTACTCATTCTCAACACGGAGGAACCAGACACAGATAAAGGTGAGGAAGTGGCATGGGGACACTGCAGGACCCTGGCCTGGCTGCRGTGCCCCCAGCAGCCGTTCCATCACCAGGGCTGGCCCTGACCTCTCCCTTGTGTGTACTGCACAGAAAGAAGAGGCTGACCACCAGAGTRTCCTCCCCAGCCGCCGGCTGGATGAGGACAATGCCAGGCGGGAGCTGCCGGAGACCAGGACGKCCCCAGAACACAGTGACAACAGCAGCACTGAAGTGATCGAGTATGGGATTATCTTCAAGCCTGAAAACCGCAGCACCCCAGGCATTGGCAGTGATGGTCCCAGTGTTCGCCCTGGCACTGGCACAGGAACCCGTGGTGGTGGTGGCAGTGACGCAGGTCCCACCCCATCCAGCTCAGAGGGCAGCGGMGATCTGGATTTGGTGGTGGAAGTTGATGGCGGTGTTCCCATTCTCCCTCAGGGTGAACGCCCCGGTGAGGTTGTGGTGGGGAACAGGTCCCATGGCAGGAGCGAGGACAAGGATGACGGTGTCCCCAGGGTGGTTCCAGCGGAGGGAGCTGTGACCACTGAGAGGGGGAGGGTCCCTACCACCAGAGGACCAGGGGGTGAGGGCAGTGGGGAGGCCACTGTCTCTGGCCAAGGGCAGGAGGGTGTCAGGCGGGGTACAGGCACGGGAGGTGTCACCCTGGCCTCTGTCACGGAGAAGAAGATGGAAGATGTCCAAGTGGATGCTGCTGGTGTGGATGAATACGCTTACATTCCCGACTCGGGTAGCGTCACCATCACCCGTGGGAGCTTGGGCAGCACAGCTGGCACCACCAGCTTCACCCAGATCTCCCCGGACAAGGATGATGAGGTCAACATCTTCATTGGGAAGGCAAACATCCACGTGGGGGAGCAGGAAACCACCCAGGCTRGTGCCACAGAGGGCAGCGAGGATGACGGCACCTCCACTGCGGGAACCAGCAGCCCCCTCCCCTGGCTGCACATCACTGAGGCACCCAGTGGCGGTGACGATGACAGCATCCCTGCTAGCAGGCAGCCTGAAGGACCGGCCACCACAGCCACCCCAACYCGTGGGGACAGCGTCACCAGCAGCACCAGGGATGGCCGCCCCACTGGAGATGACGAGGAAGGTGCCACCACCACTGGTGTTGATGGACGACTGGTAACCCCTGTCCCCTGGAGAGTCACTGATGGTGACGTTACCATCCCGACAGTGCCCAGCATCCGAGGGAAAGATGATGATGAGGTGAGAGGAGAGGGGCAGAAGTACAAGGGGGAGCCAGACCATGTGGCTGCCACRACCCCCCGCCAGTGGGGTGGTAAGGGGGCTGCCGTCACTGTCCCAGCCGAGTGGGCCACCATCCKCCCGGCCACTACCGAGAGGGGCCGCACCACCCCGTCGGTGACAACCAGCAGCCACAGGGCAGTCATGAGCACTGTGCTGGGCAGAGGAGCGAGCGGCGAAGTGGGGACAACCACCCCCAGACCCCGTGTGGAGGGACGGCCCGAGGCAGGGATATGGGGCCGCCCGGGGGGAGCAGGGCTGGACAAGACACCCAGGACTGACAAAGAACCCTCGGCAAGTGGGAAACCCGGCAGCTGGGCATCCAGTGGGGCCCAGACAAGTGTTGGTGGCCATGACGGTGACGATGGGGGGAGGTGGCATGTCACCAAAGCAGGGGCCAGCCCCGCTCCACAGGTAGAGCAAGACACGGGCAGCATGGCAGGAGGCAGAGGGCAGGAACGGGGGCGAGGCGGACAGAGCGGGGCAGCAGTGCCAGGGGCCGGGGGCAGCCGCCTGCCTGGACACCGTGGCAGGAGGCCAGGGGCCGGGGCACCGGGCACGTTCGCGGCGCTTGGCCGCAGCAGGCAGCTGGACCAGGTGAAACGCGCCGACGAGCTCCATGTCCGAGAGCGGGCCTTCTACACCCTGGGCGGGGCAGGCGGCGGCCCCCAYGGCCCCTACCCTGGGCTGGGCAGCGCCGACAGCAGCCAGTCCTCCGAGGGGGAGAGGGGCAGCCACAGCGAGAGCGGACAGACGGGACTGCGGCCCTCAGGGTGGGGATCCCCMGGGTACCCCCAAGGCCGCTGGATCCAGGGCCCGCTCTGAGGCGCGGCCATTTCCACCCCGGCAGGCTCTGACGGTGGGGTTCGGGGGTCCCACATGCCCACATCCCTGCCGCGGGCTCTGCTCTCGCCTGGGTGAAGGGCAGGGTGCTGGGGGGCACACGGTGCTTCACGGCCCAGGAGCCAAAAATCACTGGTTCATGCAATCTGCTGTTAATTTGGGGGAGGCTGCACGTGGCACAGCAGCAGGGATGCACGGATGTGCTGTGCTAGACAGCCAGGGAACAGCAGCCCTGCTACACGGCATAGGGTAGCGGTGTTTGTGCACTGATGCCAAGCAAGTAAAGTACAGTGARAAAAAGCCTCTGTCCTCGCGGTTTCAATTCCAGCCTACTGGAGAAATAAAGTAATTTCTGTACCTGAGGATCTGCTGACTCTGGTGTTTGTGGTGGGACTTTGGGTAGCGCTCTGTCACAAACAGTGTGCTGGGGGTGGGCTGGTCCCTGGCCATAAGGGGATTTCTGGCCCCAGCACATCCCTGGCCTGGCCATCACCTGTGGGGCCAACAAGCTCCACATATCCTTCCCTTGGGGTAACAAACCCTACCTCTGTTGGTGAGGTCCACAGAGCATCCTCCCTCTCCGCTCATCCATCTCCTGCAGTGAGAAGTCTCCATCATGTCCTGCTGAYGGTACATTTCCTGGCCATGCTGTTCCTCCAGGAGCAGTGTAACACTCCTGTTGTGTCACTGCCATTCCTGCCACTGGCCCCTGCACGYGAGCCAGGCTGGGCTTCGACACGCTGGAGCCATGCCGTCCGTGGTGCCCAAAGTTAATCACTGTTTATGCAATTGCASGTTGCTTTTTCTGTCCGAGGAGCTGCTAAAGCAGGCGTGTTCAGCAGCACACCAGAGCGAATGGCACAGTGGGAGAAGCATCAAGCCTCCAGCAGAAAGGTGCTGCATCAGCACATGCTGAGGGGCTTCCCCACCAGTTCTGTGCCCATGCTGGGAGGAAGTGGGAGCAGCCAGAGGCAGCCACAATGTCAGTGAAGTACCACAGAGTGTCTGCTCCCCTGCCTTCTGAACACCTGTACACAGGGGAGTGGCAGATCCCGTTATGTGTTAAATAATCACAGGATGGTTTTGGTCGGAAGGGACCTTAAAGTTCATCTAGATCCAACTCCCCTGCTGTGGGCAGGGATGCCACTCACTAGACCAGGCTGCTCAAAGCCCCATCCAGCTTGGCCTTGAACCCTTCTGGGTATGGAACATCCACAGTTTYTTGGGGCATCTTGGTTCTTAGGGATCATACATACATTCATGCTTGAACACCAGGACCAGAATAGCCCTGTGTGTCTCAACTGGTGCTATCAGCACTAGCTCTTGGGACTCTGCTTTGCTACTGCTCATGCTCTCCAGCAGAAAATATCAAAAATTGCGTGTGCCCACTATGCCCCCACCAGGGCATCAGGCCCTGGTGTCTCTGGAGAAGCCACTCTACTTAGCCTGGTGCCAGTGCTACAGAGAAATAGAGATTTAGGCAGCCTGTGGCAGGGATTTGCCTGCAGCTTTCCAGGCTTGGGGCAGCATGCAGAAGACCCCCAAAGACTCATGAACCTCCTCTTCTGGCCCGTCTGGCTCAGAGTGAAAGGTGCTGCGGGGCTGCTGCCAGCCTGGGTTGGGAGACTGACCCCAGAATTGCCATAGCACATCTCACCCCAAGACTGATGGACTATGGCAATACTCCAGGGATCTAGGGCTTGGCATGATTGCCTGGCAAATGAAGAGGGTGGTTTTGGGGTCTTGCTACTGAGGGTTGGAACTAAGAGGTTTGTGGCCCCGGCAGAGTGCTCGGGCACCTCCATCCTCAATCCTGACCATACCCTTGTCCAAGCAACATCCTTAAACCAGGGCTGAGCACCATCTAGTGGAATAARAAGCCTGTAGCTGGGAATGTTTTGTGCCTGTTGAATGATGCCCAGCTCTGCCTGATGCTGGCGTGGGCACTGCTGCCCTCTTGTCCCACTGCTTCCCTGAGGTCYTGGGAATCCCTGCTTGAATGGCAAGGCCAGGTGTAGAACTGGCTAGTTGAGGTGTAAATGGTATATATCTATAAACCAGCATTAACTCCTTGCACAGCTGCTGCTAAAGCACCCAGATTTTTTTTGTGTCATGACTCTGGCTCTACATCTGGGAGAATACAGTACTTTGGCATGCACACCCTGAACCCCCTGCTCAGCACCACAGTGGTGCCTAGCTCTGCTCTTTCAAAACTCACCGCCAAATAGTACAAGTGGCCACTGAACATAAAACCTGCAAGTTTCCCAAGGAAAGGGTTTTACCGGAGTATTGGAGCAAAGTGAGGAGCTGTTTTTTTCTTCCAATGAAGGGTGAGCAGATAAAGGCTGGCAGGGTGGGGGTTAGCAGGGTGACACTGGCACCTGGGTGACACCCTCACCTGAGCTAGACGTGGCCACCAGCTGTTCCTCTGTTGTCCTTTGCTTTTTGGCTCTGCTGAACTGTGTGTTTTTGAGAAAAGAGTCAATTTCGATTTTAAATAAATATACCTTTACATCATTCTCCATGTGCTGGTTTTTGGTTTTTTAATCAAGGGCAGCGATGATTTATCTACAGGTGTTTTTTCACGTTTCAGAGGCTGTTGCTGAAGTGATTTAAGGTCTTCCATCCCACCCTGTGAGTGAACCCAAATGAGGAGGGATATATACTTTCTAGAGCAAAAAAATACTGAACAAAAAAAAAAAAATTGTTCCTAAAAATCCCAGCTACTCTTAGAAATGCTAATTGTGGACATATGGCCAACTGAGTATGGATATATGCGGCTGTTTCAGGCCAGCAAGGTTGCAAAGAACTGCTCAAATAGTTTTTAAAAGAAGTCTRAAAACCAATGGTGAGCTTTGAAGAACCATTTCAGTTTTGAAATACATGTTTTCRGGTACAGATGCTGTCTGAGCTGAGGGGGCCAGTGGTGTCCATCACCAATTGCTCTTCTCTGAGGTTTTCTTGGCTGTGTGGTGGCACTGGGCACAGCCCAGAGAGACAAGGGTGCYTTCTCCCCTGCAACACCATGGTTTTTCAGAAGAGGGCAAAAGCAGACAGCCAGAGGGAGCAGCTGAAAGCAGCACCTCTCGAAAGAGAAGCAGCGCAGCTACAGGACAATAATGATTTTCCCCCTCACCTGCTGTAGTTWCTCAGTGAGACCTGTCTTTGTCCCACTCCAAATACCAGGAACTGAGAGAGGCTGAAATATCGTGCACAGCCCCAGCAAACCCTCCTCCCAGGGCTCAGCTTTCCTGCTCCTAAGCTGACAGACAAGGTTGGACAACTGGAGGGGACCTGAGCACATCCAAGTGTTTGGAGGATGGAAGATGCCCCAAAAGCCTCCATCCTTTGCCTAGAAAGGTGCTTCTTGCCATTGAAGAGGGTGCAAAGCAGCCCCATCAATAAGAAACTTACCTGGGTTTTTCTTCTGGGGAATAATCCACTCAGTACTGCCTACCAGCAGGGGAGTTCAAAAATGTTTTTACTTTTTCTGAATAGTCTCTAATAGAGCATCCACCAGCACTTCCCTGTAAAGATTTTAGGACGCATACTCTGAAGTCATAACAATTGCTATAGTTAAGCAAAGGCACATTTTGACACATGGAGTGAAATGCAAATCTCAGTGAGATTAGTAAAAATATTATTAGTCAATATTATAATCTGGTTGGGGCCTCCTTTGATAATCCTTATCYATTTCACTGCATCCTCATGGTAGATTTAGAGGAACTGGTCTGCAGGGTTGCTTTGGGGAGCAATCACCCTGCAGCTGGATAYTTCGGTATACAACATCCTATACTACACTCACCCTTCTTAAATTACTTTATGTGCCTTGCTCTGATCCTCACTCTGATTYGGGAGAGTACAGAACTGACAATCCCTGGGTTTCTCACTTCCTGTTGTTCTCTGGAAAAAAACTTCTTACGTGAAAAAATCCTGGCAAACTGCAGCCATCGTGTCAAAATCCTGATGCTGTTCCTSCAGGTGATTAATATACTAAGCCAGGCTGTTTGCTATAATTAACCTTTTAAGTTTTGAAAGTTGATAGAGACAAACTTTGGTCATGAATCGAAGTGGCAGGGGGTGTTTCAGAGATCTTACACCTTGCTTCGAAGCTGGCCTGTGTGGGAGAAGACAAAATAGATATGCAGCCTTTTCAGCTTCCCTGCAATGTGCAGAGAAGGCGCAGGAGGTTTCTCTCCCTCCCACCACTAAGTGATGAATATTTTCAATAGTGGCTTTAGTTAAAAAGTGTTGGGCCTTACAATGAAGTCTCTCAGCCCCCTGCTTCCATCATCCAGCACTGATGAGGAAGATGAAGCCTGTCAACTTTCAAATGTTCAACTTACCAAAATCTGACTCTTCTTTTCCGCAGTATTTGCTCCTCCCTTATCCCTGTTGACACATTCCTGCTAAAAGCCATCCAATTCCACCCAAAAATACGAGTGGAGGTGAATAAACTCAGCCAGCCTCAGCTGTACCWGTAGAGTGAGTTGACAGGCTCCCTCCCTTAACACATCAGGCGTTTCATATGCCAGTAAATCCACTTGTGCTTCATGTTAGCTTAAACACTACTGCTGTCCAAAAGTATTGGGTCCAAGGGACAGAGTTTTAGATAAGAAAAAACCTAAAGGAGGTTTAATGCTTGAAATAAAAATCCTATGGTACGAGAGCAATTTTAAATACATATTTGATATATAATAAAGTACCTCATACCAGGCACTGAATATGAGAAATGAAGGATGYGAGTATGATGACCAAAACCAGCCTTTGTTTCAGTTTCCAGACACAGGAGAAAAATGGGAAAATTATCTCCACCCATGCTTAAACACACAACACTTTTTCAATTACCTGAAAGAAACAGTTGTATCAACAGATCCTCAAACACCCAGCACAAGGCCAATTGCCTRAAAGAGACAGTTGTATCAACAGAGWAATTATTTGTCAAATGAGCCATCTCATGTAGAGTATGAGTGAAAAATATCCTTATGCTGTCCCCAGCGTTGCATGAATTTTCAGCATCTTCCCTATGCCTAAGAGCATCCATGGGACCAGGGGCTGAGGGGCATCCCTGGGTCCAGCAGGGCTGGGATGGGTTCCTTGCTGCTTTCAGAAGCCCCAGCCAAACCCTTTGAAGGCAGTTCCAGTGGCAGACCAGCTAG